>NC_055987.1:95851976-95969171 GCF_018446385.1 Zingiber officinale | reverse complement strand
CGCCCATAGAGAGCCTCATAAGGTGCCATACCGATAGTGGCCTGATAGCTGTTGTTGTATGCAAATTCTGCTAAGCTCAGATATTTGCACCAACCTCCCTTGAAGTCTAGGGCACACGCTCGGAGCATATCTTCGAGTACCTGATTTACTCGCTCTGTCTGACCATCTGTCTGCGGATGGAATGCTGTGCTGAACTTTAACTTCGTGCCCAATACTGACTGTACACACTCCCAGAAGTGTGATATAAATCTGCTGTCTCTGTCTGAAATAATGGTACATGGGACTCCATGAAGTCTAACGATCTCCTGGAGATACAACTGAGCTAGCTTCTCCATGGAGTAGGATATCTTGATAACTAAAAAGTGGGCTGATTTAGTCAACCTGTCGACTATTACCCATATGGCATCCAAACCATTCGTGGTTCTGGGTAGTCCCACTATGAAGTCCATAGAGATATCCTCCCACTTCTATTCTGGAATCTGTATAGGCTGCAGAACTCCTCCTGGTCGCTGATGTTCTGCCTTGACCCTCTGACAGGTGAGGCAGATGCTAACATATCTGGCGATGTCTCCCTTCATCCCGGGCCACCAAAAACGTTTTTTCAGGTCTTGATATATTTTGGTGGAACCTGGATGCATCGCATAGGGAGTCCTGTGAGCCTCATCTAAAATCTGTCTCCGTAGCTCCTCCTGATCTGGAACACAGAGTCTGTCACCAAAATACAACACCCCCCTATCGGACACTCTGAATTCTCTACTTTCTGACTTTTTCTGAATTTCAGGGTCCTGCTCCTGAGCTGACTGAATATCACCAAGCAAGGTAGACTCTAATGTCATAGTAGAGAGCTGTCCGACTATGAGTTCGAGACCGAAATCTGTGATCTCTTTCTGTAGGGGTGGTGACATGGCTGCTAGAGATAATAAGGTAGCACTGGACTTTCTGCTAAGTGCGTCGGCTACCTTATTGGCTTTCCCTGGATGGTAGAGGATGTCTATATCGTAGTCTTTGACCAGCTCAAGCCATCTGCGCTGTCGCATATTCAGATCCTTCTGAGTGAAGAAGTACTTCAGACTCTGATGATCTGTATACACTCTGCACTGAGCTCCATATAAGTAATGTCTCCAAATTTTGAGAGCGAACACTACTGCTGCAAGCTCAAGGTCATGAGTAGGATAATTCTTCTCATAATCCTTGAGTTGTCTAGAGGCATAGGCGATCACCTTGTCGTTTTGCATCAGTACTACTCCTAGTCCCAACTTAGAGGCATCACTATAGATGTCAAAGCTGCTGGTGTTGTCTGGTAGAGTCAAAATGGGAGTACTGGTCAATCTCCTTTTTAGCTCGCTGAAGCTGTCCTCACAGTCCTCTGTCCACTGAAATTTCCTGTTCTTTCTGGTAAGAGCTGTCAGTGGGGAGGTTATCCTGGAGAAGTCCTCTACAAACTTTCTGTAATATCCTGTCAACCCCAGAAAGCTCCTGATTTCGCTGGCGTTCTTAGGTCTCTTCCAGTTACTCACTGCTTCTATCTTGCTGGGATCTACCATGATACCATCCTTTGAGATGATGTGACCCAGGAAGGACACCTGATCTAACCAAAATTCACATTTCATGAACTTGGCATATAGCTGGTGCTGCTGAAGGGTCTGCAATACTAGTTTCAGGTGCTCTGAATGTTCTTCCTGAGTTCCTGAATAGATAAGAATGTCATCGATAAACACAATAACAAACTTATCTAAATACTCCCTGAATACTCTGTTCATGAGATCCATGAATGTAGCTGGAGCATTGGTCACGCCAAAGGGCATGACTACGAACTCGTAGTGTCCGTATCTGGTTCTGAATGCTGTCTTGGGTATATCCCCTTCTTTAACCTTTACCTGATGATAAGACAGTCGGCGGTCCGGGCTCTGATACCAATTGTAAGATCGAAAAGAATTTAGATATCTCCACAATGGTATGATATTGTCCACTTTGGGCCTAAGCCCTCATGACTTTGCTCTTGGGCTCTTCCCAAAAGGCCTCATACCAATGGAGATATCTTTCTCTTATAAACTCATAATCTTTTCCATGTGTTTTCAATGTGGGACTATGTTAAAATGAGTTTAATTGGTGAATTAAACTATTTCTTAGGTTTTCAAATTATACAAACCAAAGATGGTAACTATGTACATCAAACTAAATACACAAAAGATCTTATTAAAAAATTTGGTATGGAAAATTCCAAAGAAATTAAAACACCTATGTCAAGTAACATAAATCTTAATAGTGACGAAAATGGAAAATCTGTTGACTTAAAATTGTATAGAAGCATGATAGGAAGTTTACTTTATCTAACGGCAAGCCGACCCGACATTTTATTTGTCGTCAGTATGTGCGCCCGATACCAAACTTGTGCGAAAGAGACCCATTTATCATTAGTTAAAAGAATTATTAAATATTTAAAAGGAACTATTAATGTAGGAATATGGTACCCTAGAACTTCGCAATTTGACTTGATCGGATATTCTGATTCTGATTATGCCGAGTGTAAGTTGGATAGAAAGAGTACTAGGATCATCTTTAGTTAGTTGAAGGATCGAAAAGAATTGTAGGATATCTCCACAATGACATGATATTGTCCACTTTGGGCCTAAACCCTCATGATTTTGCTCTTGGGCTCTACCCAAAAGACCTCATGTCAATGGAGATATCTTTTCTCTTTATAAACTCATGATCTTTCCCATGTGTTTTCAATGTGGGACTATGTTTGCAACCTTGCAATCCCAACAATCCCCCCTCAAACAAAGGACCACAGGCTTCCCATGTCCGATCCTCGACCCACCAAGTCTTCCTGCCCCTCGGTCTACCCGACCTACTAGGACTTCCTTGCCTAGCCGTAACTAGGACTTCCTGCCTAGTATCTGGTCCTCTTGATCCGAATATAGGAGCCCCCACTTTCTTTGTTCGAGGTCAATATTGTACCCATATAGCTCAATCAGACCATAGCTCTTGTGCACAGTCGGCGGTTAAACCTTCTGGCAGCCCGTGCTCTGATACTAATTGTAGGATCGAAAAGAATATAGATATCTCCACAATGACATGATATTGTCCACTTTGGACCTAAACCCTCATGGTTTTGCTCTTGGGCTCTATCCAAAAGGTCTCACGTCAAATATTAATGTGTTTTCAATGTGGGACTATGTTTGCAACCTTGCACCACCTCCTCCGCCTAGTGACTTTTTTACCCCTCTTTGTGATGATATTTTTAGTCGATTTGCCTCCTTAGAGACGAAGATGGATGATCAGTACAACTCTCTTCAGGGTCAAATTACATATTTTCGTCAAGAGATGATGGATCGTACTGATGCTTTAGAAAAGGAGCAACGGAGGATGTTTAACTATTTTCGAGATGATGAGGATGAGGAGGAGTGATTTTAGGATCTATTACTTGTGACTTATTGTATTTATTAACTTGGATTATGACTAAGTTTGATCTTAAATATTTTTCAAATATTAATGTTTTTTGGTAAATTTTATAGAATAGGTTCTTTTATTTTTTAAAAAATTATTACTTAGTTTATTTTTCAAAAATTATTTTTGTAAAAATCCCTCTTTCAAAATTTTCAAAAACTCCATCAAAATATTTTAATTTTCTGGAGTAGTCTAGGTTCTACTGTAGAACTACATGTTCCTATAGTTCTAGGAGTCAGCATCTCACAAGCACAATAGGATTCCTTGCTTGATAACTTAGAATGGGTAAGATGCTTAGGACCTAGCCTAAGATTTCAAATGCCTATGTAGTGCATCGCAATAAATCTGGGCTTTAAACAACATACATGAATCAATTTGAGTTAACTAGCCAGTAAAAACCTAGTTAGTCCTAAACACTCAATTGACCAATCTGAGTCAATAGCTACTATCTTGTGGTAGTTAGCCTTGTACAACGGTTGGACATTTCATCATAAAGACAATCTTTCCTTAGTCTTTCTAACTATGCTTGGACTTTTAGGTTGTCATCACTTTTAGGAGGAGCTTTTTGAGACTATTTTTCAAGTTTTAAAATCAATTTTGACAATATTCGAAATATTCTACTTAGTCAAAATTTTCACACTCTCTCAAAATTATATATCTTACTTTGTTTTTCAAAATTCATTTTCATATTGTTTTTCAAAATCTTTTTCAAAATAAAATTCAAAATCAATCTTTTTAAAAAAAAAATTCACACTTTCAAAAGTTTTAACTTGGTGAAAATTTTCAAATTGTCTATTTTTTCTTCTTTACTTTGTTTTGAAATTTTTAACATCACTATTCTTTTCAACTTAGTAAATGTTTTCAAATTTTTACTTATTCTTCTTGCTCTCAAATTCTATCCTTCATTCAAGTAAAAGATATTTTCAAAGTTATATACAAATTTTTCTATGTTTCTAACAAACTTGTTATAATATTTTTTACATACCTTACTACTAGGTTCATACTAAACTAAGTTGTTTTCTTTTAGCATGTTTGCTTTTGTGGGTTTCCCCTATTTTTGATGTGTGTCAAAGGGGGAGAGATAGTGAATTCAGGGGAAGTTGGTTAACTCAGGGGGAGAGTTAAAATTAAAATTGCTTGTTTATTTAATTTATGCATATTTTAACTTAACTTTAAACCTTGGTTGCTAAACATCAAAAAGGGGGAGATTGTTGGTGCAAGTTGCACCAGAATCAAACCTAAGTTTTGATGTTGTCAAAAGTTCAAGTTAAGTCTTGTTGTGATCTAACAAGTTGACTGAGTGTGTAGGCTGTTTACTCAACCGGAAAGACCTAGTTGGAGACTAGGCAGGAGAAATCTTAGCAGATCGTGGAACCCAGGTGCAAGTCCAAGTGGGTCGAGGGGACCCAAACCTGGCGGTGCGATCGAGAGGTCTGGAGGACCGAAGATCAAGGAAAAAGTCCTGGCGAGCCAATCAAAGCTAAGTGAAAAATCCAAATTAGATCTGGAGGATCTAAGTTTGGCAGGTAGGTTGAGATAAACAACTGGAGGAGCGACAGTGAGATCGGGTTCCTGTAGGGAAGGTTTCCAACCGAAGAAACCGGGAAGGTTTCCAACTGAAGAAACCGGGAAGGTTTCCAAGTTGAGATAAAGACAGTTCTACTGTCTTTTATATTACTCATGCATTATAATGTTATTGTGCTAACATTTATTTTGCAGGATGTTTTGCTGAACACTATTTTACAGGTCCGGCCCGATCGGTCGACCGAACAGGAGGATCGGTCGACCAAACCAGGTCAACTCAAAGCAGTTATCAGTTCAGAACAAATCAGACCAGAGTCCGGTCAAAACTTGATCGGTCGACCGAACCGGACTATCGGTCGACCGACCCATGATGACTCAGCACAGAACAGATCGTCAGTGTAAATCAGAAGGAAAAGAAAATTTGGGATGATCGACCGAACCCGTGGATTGGTCGACCAATAAAATCAACATTAAAGGCGCATAAAATAAAGATCTCGGTAGATTTCGACGAACAGGGAAAGAGCTTATTCGGTCGACCGAAAAGATGGATCGATCAACCGAACCATTTAAGACCACTTAATGCAGAATATCAAGCCAGCGTCAGATTCCAGCCAGGAAGGAGGGGAGCCTGTTCAGTCGACCGAACAGGAGGATCGGTCGACCGAACGTCCAGTACACCTATAAAGGAGGCTCAAAGTCTGAGGTTGAATAACATTTCTGATCATCTTAAAAGCTCTTCTTTGCGTACGGATCGTGCTACACGTCTACATCAGCTCAGCAAGCCACTCCATCCAGAAGTACCGACCAAGCTACATTCTACGCGTACTACTATCGGTATAATTTTTGTATTGCACTTAATTTTAAATAAGATAGTAGGGTTGTTATTATCTTATACCTTTTGTATTTGTACGATCTGCTTCTTTCCGAAGGTTTCGGAAAGAAGGGTTATAGTGTTTTGCCCATCGGTGTGGTCAAGGACCACGGGCCTTCGAGTAGGAGTCGAGCTAGGCTTCGAACGAAGTAAATGAACTTGTCTCTCTCTTGTTGGACCCCGTGGTAGTTTTGATGTGATCAACCAAGTTGGTTAGGTCCTGCGTTTTGTCTGACCCCTGTGTCTGAGTGTGCAGGAACTTAGGAGCACAGGAAGTCGAGCGGAAGACGCAGCTAGCGAGAAGGACAGCACGGGAAGGGAGCCGACGGGCTCGGTGCGTCCGAAGGACGAGAGAGCTGCGGAAGAGTACTCCAGTGGAGCGAGAAGAACGTGCGCGGCGTTCGAGGGACGAGAAGCCGGACGGAAGCCTGCTCGAGGAGAAGGCCGGGAACTGGGTTCGGGTGAGCCCTATTCCGGATGGCCGTAATCACCCAAGGAACCGAACCGGAGCAAGTCAACTGGAGTTGACTTGTCAACGGTTCGGTCGACCGAACCCCATGATCGGTCGACCGAACCCCAATCCTCTGAAGACCAACCGCTGGTGACACGTCAGAAGCCACGTCAGCAAGCCAGCCGTTGGGGGACTTATTGGTCGACCGAACCCCTTGATCGGTCGACCGAACCAACGTTCATCCAGAGACCAAGTCAAGTAGTTTGATCGGGCCAACTCAGCTGGAGACCGTTGGCCGATCGATCGACCGAACAAAAGGATCGGTCGACTGAACCTAAGCTCGATCCACAGAGACTGCACCTGGACAGAAGACTCGGCAGGTACAACAGGTTCGGTCGACCGAACCTGGGGATCGGTCGACCGATCCCTCTCGAGTCAAAACCTGATCCCGAAGATCAGGTCATCCGATAAGCTCTAGAACCCCTATACAAAGAGGGTCTCGAGCAGCTTTATAGTAAACGAATACGAACGATCTCGAAATACAACTCCTGTACTCTCATTTCCTAAGCAACAGTTCTGTGCTCTTCAAGTGTAAAAGGCTACTCCGCCTTCAGAGAAGGAGACTTCTTTTAGTGCACTCTCTTATTGTCTTGGATTAACAACCTTCTTGGTTGTAACCAAGTAAATAGCTGAGTCTTATATTTCTGTTTATGTTAGTTCTGTTGAATTTCATAACTGTTGCTTTGTTATTTAAGTTGAAAGTCTTGAGGAGGGTTTAGTTTTTATTGCAGGCAATTCACCCCCCTCTTGTCGGTACTCGCTGCACCAACAAGTGGTATCAAAGTCCAACAGCCTCAGAGGGACTAACCGCCATCTAAAGCACAAAGATCAGAACAATGGCCGGCGCGAACATCCATCCCCCGAAGTTCGACGGAGATTTCGCTACATGGAAGCGAAAAATGGAGGTATTCTTCAAAACAGATTTTGATATTTTAATTACTATGAAATATGATTTTGCAACTCCTAAAGACAAAGAAGAAAACACGTGGAGCAAGAAGGAGCAAGCCGACTTCGTCGCCAACGGAAAAGCGGAATTCCACCTCCTCAGCGTTCTGCCACCTCAGGAGGTAAACCGAATCGGAAGTTACGACTCCGCGAAAGATCTCTGGGAGAAATTCCTGGAGCTTCACGAAGGTACATCCGAAGCGAAGCTAGCTAGGCGCGACATCCTCCGGAACCAGTTGACGAAACTCCGGATGAACCAAGGCGAGAAGGTAGCGCAGCTCCAAGCAAGGATCAAAGAGCTGATCACGCAACTAACCAATCTTGGAGAAGAGGTAACGAACCGGGACTCAATCCGGTATGCGCTCAATGCCTTCCCCAGAACTCCAGAGTGGGCCTCCTTAGTAGATGCATACTACATCTCTAAGGATCTCGAGGTAAGTACTTTAGAACAATTATTTTCCACTTTTGAACTTCACGAATCTCGAGTTTCAGAGTCCAATGGAGTAGAGAAGTCCAGTTAGAACATTGCCTTAAAGGCAAATATGAACAGTTCTGACTCCGAAACCTCGGTCGACGAATCAGAAGCGGCACTTCTGGTAAAACGCTTCAATAAATTTTTTAATACTAATAAGTTTAGATCGCAGAGGCATCAACGAAAGAAAAGGACGATTCGTTGCTACAACTGCAACGAAGAAGGGCACATCAAGGATGACTGCCCCAAATTGAAGTGCAAGCAAAAGGACCAAGTACAAGAAACCAAATTCCTCCAAACACAAAAATCTGAAGGCGACATGGGACGACTCTTCATCCTCCGAGTCAGAAGTCGAAAAATTCTCGGGACTAGCACTGATGGCCAACCATCAGCTAGAAGAAACATCTAGCTCAGAAATGAGCATTGATGAAGGGGGAGGAACATCAAGCAGTGAAGGGGGAGCGTCACCAGAACAGGTAAGTAAGGTACGCAATCTAACCCCAACTCAATCTTTTAAATTTATCAAGTCTCTTTCTAGAGAGTTAGATCAATTAGAAAAAGAGAATGTTGAACTAAAGTTGAACCTAGCAAGAGCATGCCCGTTAGAAATGTATGATCATCTAAAATCAGAAAATAATAAACTAAAATTAGAAGTTGAAAAATTGAAAACTGATGCATGCTTAAATAAATTTCCAAAATCAAAAGTTAGAATTTATGGAAAATTGAATTGGTACATTAAACAACATCAGGGTCAACTTAGGAAAATTCCCAAAAGTTATATACCCTCTATGTTTTTAAAGAATCCTGCAGGAAGGAACCTTTACTGGGTTCCAAAATTTGTACTTGATTAATTTTTTCAAAAAATTAAGAGCTTGCAGTGAGATAATTAAACTTTGAGTTTCTTTATGGAAGCTTTGTCTAAGGAAGTGATTGTTGCTCCAATAACCAAGAAGGCCTAGTGCCTCGCCACGACCTGAAAGTCGAAATATCGAAATAAAAATGTTTAATTAATCTTCTGATAAAAGCATTAATATTAGAATTAAACAATGCTTTGAAGAGTTTTTTTTTTTTTTAAACATATCCTTAGGAACTCTTTAAAATTTTTTTTAAATTGTTTTCTTGAAATTTTAACTTAGAAAATTTTTTTAACACTTAGAAATTTTTTTCAAACTTCTGTAACTTGCTTGCCCCCGTTTTTTTTGCTGTGATCAAAGGGGGGGAATAAATATAAGTACAAGTTTTAGGGGGAGTTAAGATTTTTTTTTAATTTTAATTTGTTACTTCTCTAAACTGTGTTGCAATTTTATTAATTGCAAGTCTATGCTATAACTGTTAGTTTAGTAATTTTCTTAAAATTACGTAGGTCTATTTTTAACCCTAACTTGAACTTGGGTTGATGCACATCAAAAAGGGAGAGATTGTTGGACCCCGTGGTAGTTTTGATGTGATCAACCAAGTTGGTTAGGTCCTGCGTTTTGTCTGACCCCTGTGTCTGAGTGTGCAGGAACTTAGGAGCACAGGAAGTCGAGCGGAAGACGCAGCTAGCGAGAAGGACGGCACGGGAAGGGAGCCGACGGGCTCGGTGCGTCCTCCGGTGGAGCGAGAAGAACGTGCGCGACGTTCGAGGGACGAGAAGCCGGACGGAAGCCTGCTCGAGGAGAAGGTCGGGAACTGGGTTCGGGTGAGCCCTATTCCGGATGGCCGTAATCACCCAAGGAACCGAACCGGAGCAAGTCAACTGGAGTTGACTTGTCAACGGTTCAGTCAGCCGAACCCCATGATCGGTCGACCGAACCCCAATCCTCTGAAGACCAACCGCTGGTGACACGTCAGAAGCCACGTCAGCAAGCCAGCCGTTGGGGGACTTATCGATCGACCGAACCCCTTGATCGGTCGACCGAACCAACGTTCATCTAGAGACCAAGTCGAGCAGTTTGATCGGGCCAACTCAGCTGGAGACCGTTGGTCGATCGGTCGACCGAACAAAAGGATCGGTCGACTGAACTTAAGCTCGATCCACAGAGACTGGGCAGGTACAGCAGGTTCGGTCGACCGAACCTGGGGATCGGTCGACCGATCCCTCTCGAGTCAAAACCTGATCCCGAAGATCAGGTCATCCGATAAGCTCTAGAACCCCTATATAAAGAGGGTCTCGAGCAGCTTTATAGTGAACGAATACGAACGATCTCGAAATACAACTCCTGTACTCTCATTTCCTAAGCAACAGTTCTGTGCTCTTCAAGTGTAAAAGGCTACTCCGCCTTCAGAGAAGGAGACTTCTTTTAGTGCACTCTCTTACTGTCTTGGATTAACAACCTTCTTGGTTGTAACCAAGTAAATAGCTGAGTCTTATATTTCTGTTTATGTTAGTTCTGTTGAATTTCATAACTGTTGCTTTGTTATTTAAGTTGAAAGCCTTGAGGAGGGTTTAATTTTTATTGCAGGCAATTCACCCCCCTCTTGCCGGTCCTCGCTGCACCAACATCTCTCTCTCTTTATTTTCCGCTGTGCACGACTCTAATCTAAAAGGCTAAAGTTTTTTAAAGGCGCGATATTCACCCCCCCCCCCCCTATCGCACCCATTCGATCTATCAATTGGTATCAGAGTCCGGACTGCCAGAAGCTTTAACCGCCGACCGTGCACAAGAACTATGGTCTGATTGAGCCATGTGGGTACAATATTGACCTCGAACAAAGAAAGTGGGGCTCCTATGTTTTGGATCAAGAGGACCAGACACCAGGCAGGAAGTCCTAGTTGCAGCTAGGCAAGGAAGTCCTAGTAGGTCGGGTGGACCGAGGGACAGGAAGACCTGGTGGGTCGAGGATCAGACATGGGAAGCCTGTGGTCCTTTTTTTGAGCGGGGATTGTTGGTGTTGCAAAGTTGTAAACATAGTTTCACATTGAAAACACATGGGAAAGATCATGGGTTTATAAAGAGAAAGATATCTCCATTTGTATGAGGCCTTTTGGGGAAAGCCCAAGAGCAAAATCATGAGGGCTTAGGCCCAAAATGGACAATATCATGCAATTGTGGAGATATCTAAATTCTTTTCGATCGATCGAAAATCATGATCGGTCGACCGAAAGAGTAAATTTTGGACCGTTCATCTAACCTGTATCTGTATCGAAGTAAATATATCGGTCGACCGAACATAGTTTCCGGTCGACCGAATATCGGTTACTGGTCAAAAAGGACGGCGTTGTAAAGGGATCGGTCGACCAAACCCTAGATCGGTCGACCGATCAGCCTCTATATAAACAGGATCGGGAAAACCAGAAGGCTCATCCAATTAATCTTCTCTTCTTCATCTTCTGTTCTTTGAATCTATTCGCCGATTCCCGCTTTGTGCGACAATGCCTCGGTATTTTCTACATTTATTCCCGTTTTATCCATTTACATATTGCTAATGTTTTTTATTTATTTTATTATTTTAGTGAAAAAAGTAGAGCAATTGCACAACGAGAGGCTAGCTCTCTTAATCCCAGTCAAGACCTTAGGGTTTATAGTGATGATGATCAAGTTCTCACAAGTTGTGATAAAATTCAGAACAGAGAATGAGATTATAAGCATGTCGGCAAAAGACAATGCTATCTAGTTGAAAGTATTGGTTGATTTCTATGGCTTCAGGACAGAAAGTTTGGTAGAATTGAAGATCTAGACAATGAGTACCTATCACCTTAAATTTTTTATTTGGAAAAGATTGCCTTAATTCCTCAGATGAAAACCTAGGGTCCTGACTGGCATTAAGAGAGCTAGCCTCTCGTTGTGCAATTGCTCTACTTTTTTCACTAAAATAATAAAATAAATAAAAAACATTAGCAATATGTAAATGGATAAAACGAGAATAAATGTGGAAAATACCGAGGCATTGTCACACACTATTGAAGTTGGAATCGGCGAATGGATTCAAAGATCAGAAGATGAAGAAGAGAAGATTAATAGGATGAGCCTTCTGGTTTGCTCGATCCTGTTTATATAGAGGTTGATCGATCGACCGATCTAGGGTTCGGTCGACCGATCCCTTTACAATGCCGTCCTTTTTGACCAGTAACCGATATTCGGTCGATCGGAAACTATGTTCGGTCGACCGATATATTTACTTCGATACAGATACAGGTTAGATGAATGGTCGAAAATTTACTCTTTCGGTCGACCGATCACAATTTTCGGTCGACCGATAAATTGATTATCGCCAAAATGACTGACTAGTCAACGACTGTTCGATCGACCAAAACTTGTGATCGATCGACCGATCGCGATTTTCCAATATAGGTTCAACATTGGTTTTAACTTATTTAATTAAATTTTAAAAAGATTTTTAATTAAGTTTAAAAAGATTTTTAAAGTTTTTTTTTTTAAAGAATTTTTAATTAGTTTAAAATAATTAAGTTTTAAAAAGATTTTAATTAAGTTTTAAAATAATTTTTAATTAAGTTTTTAAAAAGAATTTAATTAAGTTTTAAAAAGAATTTTAATTAAGTTTTTAAAAGAATTTTAATTAAGTTTTAAAAAGATTTTAATTAAGTTTTAAAAAGAATTTTTAATTAAGTTTTAAAATAATTAAATTTTAAAAAAAATTAATTAAGTTTTAAAAAGAATTTTTAATTAAGTTTAAAATAATTAAGTTTTAAAAAGATTTTAATTAAGTTTTAAAAAGAATTTTAATTAAATTTCGAAAAGAATTTTTAATTAAGTTTTTAAAAAAACTTAATTAAATTCTATTTTTAAATGAATTTTTAATTAAGTTTTTAAAATAATTTAATTAAGTTTTAAAAAGAATTTTTAATTAAGTTTTTAAAAGAATTTAATTAAGTTTTAAAAAAATAATTAATTAAGTTTTTAAAATAATTTAATTAAGTTTTACAAAAAAATTTTAATTAAGTTTTTAAAATAATTTTTAATTAAATTTTTAAAATAATTTTTAATTAAGTTTTTAAAAGAATTTAATTAAGTTTTAAAAAGAATTTTTAATTAAGTTTTTAAAAGAATTTAATTAAGTTTTAAAAAGAATTTAATTAAGTTTTAAAAAGAATTTTTAATTAAGTTTTTAAAATAATTTTTAATTAAATTTTAAAAAGAATTTTTAATTAAATTTTTAAAATAATTTTTAATTACATTTTTAAAATAATTTTTATTTTAGTTTTAAAAAATTTTAATTAAGTTTTAAAAAGAATTTTTAATTAAGTTTAAAATAATTAAGTTTTAAAAAAATTTAATTAAGTTTTAAAATTAACTTTTAATTAAATTTTAAAAAATTTAAGTTATTTTTTTTATTAATTATTGAATTATTGAAAAAGGTTGTTGGATACATATTAGATTCAAACTTAGCTTTGGGTTAATCAAGCAGGCTTCCTAAGGATAAGATTTCAGTTCAGTGGCGAGACTTATGGCCTTCTTGTGTATCAACGGTGGACCACTTGCTGAAGACTTTCCAAACTGTTTCCGCTCAAAAAACTTAATACTAAATTTTGGTCTAACTAGCCCATGTTTGACTGGGGTAGCTTCGGTCAGATCCTCTAAGTCTAGTGCACCAAGTAGAATACATAAGATTCAGCCTAGACATGCCTTCAACAAAGTTTCCATGACATACTATCATCCCAATCCATTCCGATACTATGTTGTAGGGTTTGGTAAACCTTTTTTATCTAACCATTCTAAGCAGAAAATAAACCTAATCCTAAGTGTATGAGTTTGGTTAATCAAGTTGGTTGTATTGTCTTTCTACTTGCTCCCCCTGAGTCATATCTTAAATAAGGTCTATCCATGTAATGAATCTGACTCTTAGGGATTAAGTATAGGTTTGGTTCAATTGGTTTGGTTAAAAGTTTTGTTTGAACTCATGCTTAGACTTGACTTCTAACATTTTGACTGATTAAAGATAAATATGATTTGTTTGTTTGTTTAGGGTTGTTACCAAGTCCTGATTTGTTGTACACGGCTCGTTGTGATCCAAGTACCATATTTAGACATTTGGATCTCAATTCGAACCTTTCCAACGTTTTCTTAAGTCGCTCGACTTGACCCTTCAAGTTGGAATTCTCTTCCTCAAGTTTTTCAACTTGAGTTGAGGTTCCAACTTGAACTTGGTTAGTCGAATTACTCAAGTTAACTTGTTGCTTAAGGTGGTCTATTTCCTTAAGTAGCAAGTTATTTTGTTTTTCAGATTTTGACAATTTTTTAAATAAGCATTTAACTACTTTAAGTAAATTAGACTTGGAATAAATCGTTACCATATTTGGATTTTCGGATCCGCGGCCTTCCTCGGACTTGATGTCGATTTCGGACTCGTATTCTTCATCAACCTCGGAGTCGGAATCTTCGTTTCTTGCTATAAATGCAAGATGGCTCGAATGCTTTGTGTGCTTCGCGTCGGAAGAAGTCTCGTCCCATGTGGCTTGAAGAGCCTTCTTTCGTCTTGTCGATTTGGGTGTTTCTTCCTTCCGATTTGGGCATTCATTTTTGAAATGCCCCTTCTTGTTGCATCCATAACAAATCATTTCTGATTTGTTTTGGGTCTGGTTCAGCGATGTCTTCTTGGCATTCTGAATTTCTTCTTTGTCAACAGTCTTCGGACCATGTTGACTAATTCTTCTTCGTTCGTTGAGTCAGAATCTGACTCACTTTCAGACGCGGGTCATCACTTGGTGTGACCATGATGTGATCTCATTTCAGTAAATGGCGACTCGTAAGGTTATTGGTTGGTTGACGATGACATGTCACCAATCATGGCACGTCTCATTAATGGGCGCCATGACTCATAAATAAACAAATCTCTCAGATTCTTCTACAATAAATTAATACAGAAGGCTTCCTTCTCTCTCTCCACATGGCAGCGATAATCAACTTTTAACTAAGCCACATCTCCAATCAATCAGTTGTACACTTCCTTCGACCGAACTAGTGGGGGAGGCTTATGACGTGGCGGTCCACAGGAGGTCTCAAGTGGTCGTCCACAAGAGGTGCCACGTGGCGTCAAGATACATCGCTCGGGTAATGATCAAACTGATCGAGAGTGGGAAATTCATTCACAAGGAAAGCCCTAATCGTTTCTAAGTGTTACCGAGCGGGTTTAGAGAAGAGTCACCGCCTGACGCTCAGGTACCCTTTCTATGTTTTGGGAAATCGTGTCATAACTCGTGCATCCTATTGCTCGGTGTTGTGATATGATTACGCTAACACAGTAATCTATAATTACACCAATAAATGACAAGCATGCAATAAACGGTAATAAGAGTAGGGTTAAGAATTTGTATATCTCCGGTTGAAGCGTCGGGCTTGCCGACTGTCTTTAGAGAATTTATTGCCGCCCACGGTGCAGAGGCTCTCCGACAAATCCTCCCAAGATCTGACAACCGCTCGCGCCGTTCGTAGGTGCACTCCAAGACGAACGCCGCACTCGGACTCAACCTCAGATCGCAGAACCAAGCCTCAGAACTTGGAAAGAAGAAGAAGAAGAAGAAGGAGAAAGCAGAGAGCAGAGGAATGCTTTGCTGTTTTCGGAGTGAGTTGAGAAAGAGCAGAGGAAGTGTATTTATACACTTGAAGCAGTGCAGAGGAAGCGACGCACGCTTTGCTTCTGCTTCCTCATCTCACGCGCGGGTGCGCTGCTTCGCATCCTCACGCGACGCGGACAGAACCGAACAGATGCCGTCGCGCTGCGCTTCCTCGCGCGGACAGAACCGAACCACCAGGTGTGAGGGACAGAACCAAACCGGACCAACAAAAATAAACCAGGTCACCAAACTGGCAAAAACAGACCAGGCCGCCCGCAAGCACGAGGCCCACGAGCTGGGGATTTGCACCCCCCCTGCGCGCGATGATCGCGTGCGTCGCGCCCAGTTTATGGATTTCCGGCTCGAACCCTCCGAAACCACCTGATTTGGGCTCAACCCGCACATGCATGTAAGTCCCCTTAACATTGCTAAGCATGGAGGGAAGGACTCTATATATAAGGCCTTCCAACCTTCTTGGCTTAGCAATGTGGGACTAAAAGCATAAGGAATAATGTGAATTAAAACTCAACAATCCCCCACTAATTCAAATTATTTTAATCGAAAACAAAGATAAGTTCTGAGGCTTGGTTGCAATGAACTTTTAGTGAAAATACCTTCCGGTTTGAATTTTCACCTAAGTACACCAATCTTATTCACATAAGTTTGAAGAGAACTGAGTCTTGATCTTATACCTTTTATATGTGAAGATCAATTGGTAACAACTCATCACTGGCGACGGTTGAATCCTTCTGGGTTGGTGCATTACGGCCATGCCACCGAATCTTGTTTCATAAGTGCTAAGGAGAGTTGCCTAGACCTCCACACTGCGACCCCACAGTTACACTTACATAGGTGAGTTCTCCAAGGATGTACTGCAAGCATCTTGTCATTAAGACCTTGAACTCATTAAGAGCTCCTAAGTTCATCCTTACTAGCAGTCAAGCATCTATCCAGAGAAGAGACTATGAGATTACATCTCAATCAATTTGATGCTTACGATTCATCCTTATAGCTTGTTTATACCACATTGAACCTACTTCTTGGGATCTCCAATCAGATAGGTTGGGTTGCTGCTATAGATGAATCCAGGACAGGCCTCAGTCCCATTCCCTTACTGGATCTCTTGATTTTCTCAGAATCAAGCCCTTTAATGAGTGGATCAGTAATATTGTCCTTTGAACTTACAAAGTCCAATGACACCACTCCAAGAGACACTAACTCACGTATAGACTTTAATCGTATTCGTATATGTCTCTTCTATTTCTGGTTATACTTGGAGCTTCTAATCTGAGCTATTGTTGTTTGATTATCACAGTGTACTGAAATAGAAGGTATTGGCTTCATCATCAAGGGAATTTCAGAAAGAAGCCCCTTCAGCCAATCAGCTTCAGTTACTGTAGTATCCAAAGCACACAATTCTGTCTCAGATGTAGAACGGGTTATAATCGTCTGTTTAACAGATCTCCAAGCAACTGCACCGCCTCCAAGTGTAAAGACATAACCAGTAACGCCTTTACACTCAGCAGTGCCCGCTATCCAACTAGCATCACTATATCCCTCCAGGACTGCAGGGAATCTCCCATACCACAAGCCCAAGGATATAGTGTCTTTTAGGTATCTGAGTACTCTGTCTAATGCATCCCAATGCGTTCTGTCCGGACAGCTAGTAAACCTGCTCAATTTCGATATAGCAAAAGAAATATCAGGTCTAGAACAATTTGCTAAATACATTAGACTACCTATTATTTGTGAGTATCTTAATTGAGACACTGTCACACCACTCTTATTCTTGTGGAGAGTTTTTGAAGGATCATACGGTGTGACTACAGATTTAACTTGGCTATAGCCATATTTCTCTAATACTCTCTCAATACAGAGTGACTGAGAAATTGCTATTACATCAGTTGATCGAGTCAACTTCAGCCCTAAAATCATGTCAGTATAACTCATATCCTTCATATCAAACTTACCACTTAAGAGGGCCTTAGTCTCATTAATAATAGAAAGGTTAGAATAAAAAAGTAGAATATCATCTACATATAAACATAAGATAATACAACTATCACCTTTCATTTTAGCATACACACATTTATCAGAGTCATTCATTTCAAAGTCAAACGATAGCATAGCACTATCAAATTTTTCGTGCTACTGCTTTGGGGCTTGCTTCAAACCATAAAGAGACTTAACTAACCTACAGACTTTATTCTCATTTCCAGAAACTACATGTCCCTCAGGCTGATCCATATATATCTCTTCTTCAAGATCTCCATTAAGGAATGCCGTTTTGACATTCATTTGATGAACCTCAAGATGATATATGGATGTCAATGCTATCAACACTCGGATTGTAGTAATTCTAGTAACAGGAGAATAAGTGTCAAAATAGTCAATCCCTTTTTTCTGTTTAAATCCCTTAGCAACTAGGCGGGTTTTGAATTTATCTACTGACCCATCAGGTTTTAGTTTTCTTTTAAACACTCATTTACATCCTATAGTGTTACACCCAGGAGGTAAATCTACCAACTCCCAAGTGGCATTAGAGATAATAGAGTCCATTTCATTTTTAATGGCCTCTTTCCAGTGCTTAGCTTCAGAAGAAGTCATAGCATCTCTATATGTCACAGGGTCACCTTCTATATTATAGGTGATAAAGTCCTGACCTAAATCCGTAAACACACGTTGCTTCTTGCTTCTTCTCAGTTCTATACACTCACTAGATTCATCTAGTCTAGAATGACTTGAGGAAGGTATACCTTCTACGGATAATGAGGCCTCTTCGGAAGCAGGCTTATCTCTAGTAGGAATACTAGATATAGACTGAGGTGTTCTTGTCTTCATAGGAAATATATCCTCAAAAAATGTAGCATCGCGAAGTTCGACAATAGTATTTGCATCTATTCCAGAAATTTCTAATTTAATAATCAGAAATCTATATGCAATACTATTTTGAGCATAACCCAAGAAGATACCATCTACGGTCTTTGGACCAAGTTTTTTCCTTCTGTGTTCAGGTACTAGTATCTTTGCAAGGCACCCCCACACTTTAAGGTATTTCAAACTTGTCCTCCGACCTTTCCAAAGCTCATATGGGCTTTTATCCCTAGACCTCATGGGGATTCTATTTAACACATGGCATGCAATGTATAGAGCTTCCCCCCACATGAAGTTGGGTAACCCAGAACTGCCTAATATGGAATTAATCATATCTTCAAGGGTTCGATTTTTTCATTCTGCTATACCGTTGGATTGAGGACTATATGGAGCAGTTACCTCATGAATTATACCTGTATCTTGACAAAATTTTTGAAACAGGTTTGAGGTAAACTCTCCACCCCTATCAGACCTTAACCTCTTAACAGATTTATTTGTTTGATTCTCAGCTTCAGATTTAAAAATCATAAATTTATCTAAAGCTTCATGCTTAGTTTTCAGCAAATAAACATAACAATAACGAGAGTGATCATCAATGAAGGTGATGAAATACCTTTTATGATCTCTCGTTATTACACCGTTAAACTCACAACAGTCAGTATGGATCAATTCTAAAATATCAGAATTTCTCTCAACTGATTTGAAGGGTTTTCGGGTTTGTTTATATTGCACACAAACTTCACATTTTTTCTTATCATTTATAGCATGCTTAGGAATCATGTCTAGGTTCATCATCCTTTTCACGGTATTAAAATTGACATGTCCTAATCTGTCATACCATATATCATAAAACTCAATGTTATATGAACAACCAATATCAGTAGATTTATTTAAGGTAGCATTTTCTACATTGAGTTTAAATAAACCTTCATTAAGGTAACCTTTTCCAATAAAGGTTCCTAAATGTAATATTACAACTTTATTACATTTAAAGTTCAACTCATAACCAACACGGACTAACTTTGACCCGCTAATCAAATTCCGACGGACCGCTGGAACATGATGCACCTCATGCAGTGACAAGACTTTTCTAGAGGTGAACCTCAGGTCAACTTGTCCTATCCCAAACACCCTGGCTGCAGAATGGTTCCCCATGGTTACGGAAGTGCCTTCAATTACCTGATAAGTAAGGACGGCAGAGCGATCAGCACAACAGTGCACATTTGCACCTGTATCAACTAACCATTCATTAGGTTGATAGATCAAGTTTAGTTCGGGTTTGAAGGTAACAAACCTATTGTTGGTGTCGTCACTAGCAATCACGACATTTGCTTGTGCTTTGATGTTGGACGTATTGCTTTAGTTTTTCTCCTTGTCTTTTCGCTTAGGGCAGAATTTGGCATAACGTACAATTTGTCCACATGCCCAGCACGGCTTGGTTACATTTTTCTTTTGAACCTTTGGTTTGGGTTTCATCTTGTTCTTCATTTTCTGATTTTTGAATTTCTTCTTGTCATATGAGACTACTACATTTGCCTTTGGAATAAAATCCATAGGCATTCTTGTATCATCATTTTTATGTTGCTTCCGATGTTCTTCTTTGATATTTAAGGCAATCATCAAATCTTCTAGAGAGATTTTACCTCTCCAATGTTTAAGAGTCATACCAAAATCTTCCCAACTCGGAAGCAATTTTTCGATGATTGATAAGACCTGAAATTTTTCAGGTAATGGCATATCTCCTTCGGCAAGACCATGAATTTGAACTTGGAATTCATGTGTCTGCTAAATTACAGATTTGCCTTCAACCATTTTGAAGTTTAGGAATTTTGCCACAGTGTACTTTTCTAAACCAGAATCTTCGGAGTTGTATTTTTTATCCAAAGATTTCCACAGCTCTTTAGCTGAAGAGGTTGAACAGTACACATCAAATAGTGCGTCTAAGAGGGCAGACAGGATCCTCCCATGGCAGAGATAATCCCTTTGCTTAAACCTCTGTAAGGCAGCACTATAGGCAGGTTCCTCTTCATCAGGTGAAGGAGGATCTGTTTCTATAACGGAGAATAGCCCTAGCGTAGTAAGCTAAAATTTCATCCGTTGTTGCCAACGTCTGAAGTTTTGCCCGAAAAATCTTTCGCGTCGGGCGCTAGTCTCATCAGACCCCGTTACCCTATCATTTATCATGTCTATTGATGCTACAATAAATTCTCTAAAACTGTTGTGATACGATTACGCTAACACAGTAATCTATAATTGCACCAATAAATGACAAGCATGCAATAAACGGTAATAAGAGTAGGGTTAAGAATTTGTGTATCTCCGGTTGAAGCGTCGAGCTTGCCGACTGTCTTTAGAGAATTTATTGCCGCCCACGGTGCAGAGGCTCTCCGGCAAAATCCTCCCAAGATCCGACAACCGCTCGCGCCGTTCGTAGGTGCACTCCAAGACGAACGCCGCACTCGGACTCAACCTCAGATCGCAGAACCAAGCCTCAGAACTTGGAAAGAAGAAGAAGAAGAAGGAGAAAGCAGAGAACGGAGGAATGCTTTGCTGTTTTCGGAGTGAGTTGAGAAAGAGCAGAGGAAGTGTATTTATACACTTGAAGCAGTGCAGAGGAAGCGACGCACGCTTTGCTTCTGCTTCCTCATCTCACGCGCGGGTGCGCTGCTTCGCATCCTCACGCGACGCGGACAGATACCGTCGAGCTGCTTCGCGAGGGACAGAACCAAACCGGACCAACAAAAATAAACCAGGTCACCAAACTGGCAAAAACAGACCAGGCCGCCCCCAAGCGCGAGGCCCACGAGCTGGGGATTTGCACCCCCCCCCTGCGCAAGCGATGATCGCGCCCGGTTTATGGATTTCCGGCTCGAACCCCCCGAAACCACCTGATTTGGACTCAGCCCGCGCATGCATGTAAGTCCCCTTAACATTACTAAGCATGGATGGAAGAACTCCATATATAAAGCCTTCCAACCTTCTTGGCTTAGCAATGTGGGACTAAAAACATAAGGAATAATGTGAATCAAAACTCAACACTCGGGAGGCAAATTATCGAGTCACCGATCACTAGAATTACTACATTAACTCGATACGTTATTATGACCTACATTAAATCTCCAACGCCTTTTATATTCAGTATTCATTATTGGCTCATAGATATGTGAGAAAGAGAAACAAGCAGAAAAAGCAAATTAATAGTCATGTGTATTTACTTTGTCCTCATCAATTATAACCTCACTAAAAGTTTAGAAGGAGACGAAAGATCTCTTGTAATTAATGAACAAATAATTGGTTTATTACTCTCTTGTAATAAATACAACTTCATTAATGAGGAAGGTGAAAAGTTTGAGGGAAAAATGTATAAAAGGATAGCAATAAGAAAAGACAAGGGGGTGGAAGATCATTTCTCTTATCTAATTTGATTAACCTACACATTGCTCAATCGCGTCAACTCTTTTGCCAACACACCGGCGAGTCCTCCTGGAGAACCTCGGAACAGGATCATATTGATTATGTTTGCTAGGTCAGACTACTCTCACAGGAAAAGTGTATAAAAGTGTATAACATTGAGCAGTAACAGCAGCAACAATGAAAATAATTTTAAAGGATCTGAGAACGAGTTCAAGAAACTTCAATAAATTAGAGAATTAAATGTGAAATGGGAAGTATAAACAAGTAAACGATTCCAAATAAACTGTTGGGCCTTGCAACTAACGTACTAAGCAGCAGTAAGGAGACCGCACAATCACAAACACCAAGATCAAAAAGATAGAACTTACAAACTCTCGCAGTGTTATGGACTCATCATCAATCTCATATGCTGCTCGCCCGCTCTTTGATATGGGTGTTGTTTGTCTGGGAGGATGGGGCATTTCCTGCTCGCTAACGACGCTCAACCGCTCCAGGCACAACGCTTCCAAGTTCCACCAGCCTCTCCCAGTTGGTCTCCGGCGTCCCCGTTTCCCCTGACGAACCTAGAACGACAACATATAAGGGCAAGAATGCTACACAAAAGAAGAACACGAAAGAAACAGACTCTACAGAAGGGGAAAAAAAAAGGAATCTTGAAGGAAGATTACGAATGCTTGGGAAACCCCTAGAAAAGAAGTGATTTCGCAGCTGAGAATGACAGGGGATGTTCAGTGCAGCAGAGCGACGAGCCTTGCAAGGAAACAGATCTGGTAGCGAGAAGGGGACGGGATCGGAGGAGGAGAAGGCAAGTGCTTCCTTCGCCGGCCCGAAGCTTTCGCAGGAGGAGAAATGAGTAGAAGCGGGGATATTTTGCTAACGTGGAGGATGAAAAAGACGGGAGGGGGGGAACGAAGGAGGATTGACACGTTGAGGAATAGTTTCATTTAAATTTATAATATTTTATTTAATTTATTTAAGAATAGTTTCATTACTAATCTTTCTTTACTAAACAACTTGGATGAAGTACAAAATAAAAATATATTAATATCCTTATATTATACATACTTAATAATTCTAAAATTTATTAGTAATTTTTTAAACACATTAAATAGTATAATTCTAAGATTTATTAATAATTTTTATAAATACATCAATTAGTGATTTAAAGTTTGAGACTCAACTATGACGTAATATTAAGAAATTTTTTCATTAATAAATTAGAAATCTAGAGTTTTCTTTAATCTTACATTTTATAATTTGTAATATTACACAATGTTAGAAAGCATATTTTTTTCAACTTTTTGGCTAAAATCGAGTATGATATTAAATTAATTTTTTATAAGGGAAAGTCCGTTATAGTAGCTTGCTGTTGGAATTCTCGAACGTCACTCTGGCATTGCATTATTACAAGGGTCTGGTGTACCCTTACCTAATTTATAGATGCTCTTTTGATTAAGATTAAATATATATTTATTCTTATCCATTTAAAATATGATATAAAAAATTAAATTAATTTTTTATAAAAATATGTTTTCGCACGCGTTCATATATTATATTACATACACAAGTAAAGAAGGAGTCACGTATGAGTTGAGTTAGGGATGTAAACGAGCCGAACCGAGCCGAACAGTATTAGGCTCAAGCTCGACTCGTTTAAGTTATATTCGGACTCGAGCTCGGCTCGAACTCGAATCAAACTTTTATTACAAGGCTCGAGCTCGGCTTGATTTGGAATTATCAAGCTCGCGAATAGTTCGAGCTCGGCTCGTTATTAACTCGATTATCATAGTTAACGAGCCTAATTTGTTAAGTCGGCTCGGGCTCGTTTTCGGGCTCATTTTAGAGCTCATTTTTTGGCTCATTTTAAAGCTCGTTTTAAGGTTCGTTTTAGAACTCATTTTTTGACTCGTTTTAGAACTTATTTTTTTGTTCGATTTAAGGCTCATTTTTTGGCTCGTGAGCCTACAACCGAACACGTTTACGAGCTCACGAGCCGAATATCCTTAAGCTCGAGCTTGGCTCGATAAAACTGTCGAGCTCGAAATCGAGCTTGAGTTCAGCTCAATAAGATAAACGAATGAACTCGAACAAGCTTTTTATCGAACCGAGTTCCGAATAAGTCACGAACCGTTTGGTTCATTTACATCCCTAAGTTGAGATCCTCTGTCCCAAAAATAATGTGTCCCCATGTCCTCTCGCCGATCGGACGAGTTAGATCATATCTCAAGGATGCAGTGCACATCACGAGGATGTCATGACCATCTGATCGATGAGGAGACATGGGGACACATCAATTTTGGGACTAAGGATCTCAACTTGCCAACTCAACTCAACATCATCATTCCTTTTGGTTCGAGAAATCAAAAAATTATTCTATAAGTTTACAAGAAGATAAACAAATAAGGAATTGTATTAAGAACTATGTATAAAAAAAATAGGAGAATATCCTCGGGTTTCGAAGGAATTACACGGATAGAAATTTAAAAGAGGATCGATTTGATTCAGGTCATAATCTATATTGAATTTCCTAATTTCTTAATAGAGGGTCAAATAGGAACCATCGAAGAATTATAGGTGAATATATAAAAAAAAATTATATTCTATGAATCGGATAGGGATACTCCTCAAAAATTATAACTATTTTTTACATCTGATATAAGGAGTCTAGCTCACATAACGTGTGTACACAATCGCTAGTATTTATATAAAAACTAGTATTTATATAAAAACTAATATAACAATATGTTTAATTATTTTGAGCTATAATTTAATTTGCTCAAACAACTCAATGAAGGAAAGTTTGAAATATACTCTAATTAAAAAAAATAACTTCAAATATGAATATTTTTTAAGTTTAAATTTAGAAATTAATATTTTTTAAATTTAAATTTAGAAATTAATATTTTTTAAGTTTAAATTTAGAAATGACCTATCCTTGGGAGAAATGTGACCAAGGATAGGTCATTTCTATACACTTCTCTCTTTACATCTCATTTAAATCTATGTAGAGAATATATTAATATTATTTGAGGTTTTTCCATCTCTAAAGAAGACTTTTATTAGAGAGAATTTTGGATTTGTAAACCACATATGACAATCGTGAAAAATATTATTATTTGTAAACCACATATTATTATTCCTTTCCACTCTTGCATAAATTATATTACTCCTAGAAAAAAAAATTACTAGACATATAACCAAAATTACTTGATTGATGTAGCAATTTTGGTCAATAATTTTAGTTAAAACTACATTATATGTATAAAATTGTTATATTATCATAAGCAATTTAGTCACTTTAAAAATATGGTAGGACTCCATTGGCCTTTTAAGTACATCATATATTACTATTCAATTTTTAAAATAAAACTAATATATAATCATTTTAGATAAAATTATTATATAATCAATTAGGAGTAATTTGATGACTTTTGAAAGTATGGTTGAACTCTAATCTCGATTAAGAAAGCCAAAAGGGTGTGCATTCGATTATATATCAAGATGATTTAATTTTGAATCAAGCTTAATGATATCGGATTAGATTGCTAATGAGTATGGGGTTTAAAAGACTCAAGTCATTGAGAAGAGGTATACCTCTTTAATTAAGTGAAGGGGTTGTGATAACCTAATTAGATTAGATTTTTTTCTTCCTATTCTCGCCCTCTCCCTCTCCCTCTCCCTCTCCCTACCGCTGCCTCTAAAGGGTGTTGCCCACCCTTGTCGTCGCCAAGCAACCTTGCTACCGACATCCATGCTGCTTGACGTCTAGAACAGGCCTAGCCTCCTATCGACCATCTAGCAACCTCAAGGGGTCGCCGAATAACAAGCAAACTTGTTGGTTTTGCTTGTCGCTGATCCTTCTTCCTTGCCATTGGACATAAGTCCTGTCATCGGTAGTGATTTCTAAGGATGCCAGGCAGCGACAAAAGGTGGCTAGACAACAACCTTTTGTCATTAGACAGTAGCCTCTGCGGCTACCCCTTTCCTCACTTTGTGCCATCGAGTTGTCCTCACCACCGAGCACAAAGTCAAGCCGAGGATTCCTCTCTCAGATCACCAATGAAATTTTGTCTTTAGGGTTTATAGATTGAATTATAGTATTAAGTAAAAAAAAACAAATCTAAAAAATTTTAAGGGGTGCACAAGTGTGTGACATAAGGTATATAGAATAACATTGCTCTATATATACATATATAAACACACAATAATGATATGTTGCACGGTGTATGCCTGCACATGACTGCATGTTGTATAACATTTTTATTTTTATTTTTTGAGCATGGGGTTTAGCCATTTAGAGTTTTGACTTTAGGGCATAATATTAAGTCTAAAAAAATTACATTAGGTACTCACGGGGTGTATGACATAAGTTGTGTGGCATTACATTCCTCTCTCTGTATATAAAGTTTCCAGCTTTTCAAACAGATTAATCTTGAAGTTTTTCGAACTGACTAATCTTAGAGGTGATACAATTGGGCACATAAGTTTTCAACTGGTCACCAAAATAATTTTGAGAAACTCTCATGTCATATACTCGGCATCGGAGGTTCAATATCCATAACACAGTTCGTAAGATCGTGTCAATTTGGAGTTAGGATCTGATTGTACATTTGTATGATCTTATCAAAAACTTTTAAATTTAATTTAGTATTTGATCAATCAATTAAATCAATTTGATATTTGATTATAAATTAAATCAAATTAATAATAATATATTAATGTTAATAATAGGTTATTTTAAGGCAATGATGGGATGGTTAGGTCCTTTGATGGATAATCAAAAGATTTAAGATTCGAATCTTAGGTGCAGTATATTGAAAGGGATTTTCCTTTCAATAAGAAGCGGATCTAAAAATGTTGATCATATGGATGAGCTTCCATTAGTATTTCTTGATTTATTTTGATGACTTTCATAAGGCCAGACAGATGTGTATATATAGATGTCACCCTCCTAATGTCCTTTCCATTGTAAGTGTCAGTTGGATGACTCCGTGCTTCCGATGTCAATAATTTTAAATTGTGCGTAGAATCGTTTGTCATGTAAAATTGTACTGATTTCCTCGATTATGTACCACCTCATCAATCCTATTTTAATTTCTTCTCAACTCGTCATAGGGTCAGTACGGAAAAGATAAATCATGGACGACTACTAACCTTTGAAATAGTGACTAACATATAAAGAAAATATTTATCTCGACTTTACCGAGATTTGAACCTCAAATTTTATAATGACAATACCTGTCCCCATAAAACAGCTTCTAGATGACGATTTTACAAATTCTGATTCATAATCCTACTATAGGTAGATACTATTCCGCTGGTCACTGAAATGTATTACTGCTGCACCGTGCCCGGGGCAATTGTATCTTTTGTTAAAATGACAGAAGGAATGATCAAGAAAGATCATAAAAATCAACAACAATCTAAACGTGAATCGAAATCTAAAATTTATTTTTCAATAAAACACCAAAATATTTTACACTGCAATTTTCTTCACTCTGCTTTCGATCTTTAAAGCAATGTGGTGCAACAGATCGGAGACACGCCGTGAGCTCGGCCTCTCCGCCGGCGCCGTCCTAGTGCACTGCAGCGCCACGCCGAGCACCTCGAACGCGCTCTCCTCCTCCACCGGCGCCATCGGCCTCAGCGCCGTATCCACCAACTCCTCCTGCTCGGCCGCCGACAGCGACGCTATCCGCGACTCCACCCACCGCACCATGTCCATGTCTCCGCCGAAGCGCCGGTCGGTCGGCATCAGACCGCACACGAGCTCCATGAGGACGATTCCGATGCTGTAGATGTCGCTCTTCACGGTGGCCTTCATCGAGTACGCGTACTCTGAAAAAAAAAATGATACGGAGGTTCAATCGACGGAAAACAGAGCAGCAGTAATCATATCGTTCAACAGCTCGCTGGAGCAGTTACCGGGAGCGATGTAGCCGTAAGATCCGGCGAAGCAGGAGGCGGAGTCGGTGTATCCACCGGAGTTCTCACCGGCGGCGTCCTTGGCCAGGCCGAAATCACCGAGGTGCGCCTCCATGTGGCCGTCGATCAGCAAGTTGCTGGACTTGATGTCCCTGTGAATGATGCAGGGGACGCAGTCATGGTGGAGGTACTCGACGCCCTTGGCGAGGCCAACGGCGATCCGCAACCTCGCCTCCCAGCTCAGCTCGCGCTTCCTCTTCTGGCTCACGCCGGGCTTGTGGAGCCAATCCCACAGGCTCCCGTTTTCCATGAACTCGTAGACCAGGAGGTGCTCGCTGGTGTCTCCGCTGCTCAGGAAGCCAAGGAGCTTGACGAGGTGACGGTGGCGGACGCGGCCGAGAATCTTGACTTCGCGGAGGAAGCTCTTGTTTTGGAGCAAGGAGTCTCGGTATCCGAAGAGAATGCGTTTGACGGCCACCTTCTCTCCGGTGGCAAGCTCGGCCTTGTACACGGTGCCGGACCCGCCGGAGCCGATGACGAATTCGTCGCTAAGGTTGCTGGTCGCCTCCATGATCGTTTCCCACTTGATCTCCCGCCGCATCGAGCCCTTCATCAACGGCTCTCGGCGCGTCGCAGAAGAGCTCTTCGAGGAGTAGGCGCAATTCACTTCGCCTGACTGCTTCCTGTAGTGCCATCCTAACGCCGCGGTGATGATGATGATGAGGATGACTAGCGTCGCCGAGGCCGAGATGGCGGCCACTGCCGCCGAGTTTAACTTCGAGAAGTGGTGGCCGGCGATGTTGCACGGCGGCAGCGGCCCTCCGCAGAGCGGTCGGTTTGGCACGAACGACTCCGGCGGCCAGCGGTCGAATCGTTGGTCCAACTTCCCATGAAGGTCGTTGTGCGAGAGGTCGAGCGTGATCAAGCTGCTCATTGCGGCTATCTCCGGCGGGACATCGCCTGTGAGGGAGTTGTGGGAGAGGTTGAGGTCTTCAAGCTTGGCGAGCGACGCGAGGGACGGCGGAATTCCTCCGCTGAACTGGTTAAAGCTGAGGTCAAGCGCGCTCTGCAGCTCTTGAAGCTGCCCGAACTCGACAAGGACCGTACCTGAGAACTGGTTTTCCGACAACCGGAGTTCGTAAAGCTTGCTCAGCTTCACAATGGAGACAGGGATCGCACCGGAGAGCCTGTTGCGGGCCAAGTCAAGCACATTGAGAGATGCGAGCTTGCCGATCTCCGGCGGGAGAGTGCCAGTGACTGAGTTGCCATCGAGAGAAAGCTTTAGTAGATTCGAGCAATCGAAGAGCTCACTTGGAAGATTTCCTGTGAACCTGTTCGAAGAGAGCTTGAGCTCCCCCAACTGCCGCAGGCCACCGAGCCAAGCCGGGACTTCGCCGGCGAGCTGGTTATTGTTTAAAACAATGTGCGTCAGATTCTGGCACGAGGCGAGCTCTTTCGGTATCACTCCGGTCAACGAGTTGCTCGACAAATCAAGCAACCAAAGCGCGCTGATTTCCCCCAGCAGCGGCGGGATCTCGCCGGTGATACGGTTGCTCCCGAGCCGTATTCGCTCAAGCGCCGGTGAGTTCCCCAGCTGCGGCGGGATCTCGAGGTCGAAGGAGTTGTTGGTGAGGTCGAAGGAGAGCAGGGAGCTCGACCCGCAAAGTGGCAGCATGCTTCCGGTGAGCTTGTTGTTGGAGAGGTTCACTCTGGTAATGTTCTGGCAATTGAACAACTCGTCGGGAACGCTTCCTTCTAGTGAATTGTTGTAGAGCAGGAGCTGTTGGAGTGCTCGTAAGTTGCCGAAGGTTGCTGGAATCCTGCCGGATAGCCTGTTGTCGGCCAAGTCGAGAATTTGAAGGTGACGGCAGTTGCCCATCGAGGCGGGAATCACGCCGGAGAAGTCATTTTGCCTCAAGTGGAGGAAATTGAGCTGCCCCAGACTGCCGATGGAAGCCGGTATGCTTCCGGAAAACTGGTTCCCGAAGAAATCTATCATTTGCAAGCTGGAACAGTTGCAGATAGCGGCTGGAATCTCGCCGGAGATCTGGTTCTCGTACAAATAAAGGATCTGGAGCTGCTGCAGCCGGCCGATCTCCTCCGGTAGCGGACCGCGCAACTCGTTGTGGTACAGAGTCAAAATTTGGAGCTTGCAGAGGTTTCCGAGTTCACGGGGAATTGAACCAGAGAAGGTGTTGTTGTTGAGCAATAGATCGGTGAGACTGGCGAGCTCACCGAGCTCGACCGGGATTGCCCCGGCGAAGCTGTTGTTGGCCAGGTCCAGCTGCGTCAATGATTGGCATTGAGCTAAGCCGGCTGGAATTGTACCGGAGAAATTGTTGTTGGACAAGAACAAGTGTTCCAAGCTGGTCGCATTCTGGCACAGTGTCTCCGGCAGACTGCCGGAAAGGCGGTTGTTGGACAAGACAAGGTAGCTAAGTTGACTCAGTTGGCCGAGTTCGTCCGGGAATTCGCCTTCGAGCTCGTTGATCGACAAGTCCATATTGACAAGCCCGGAGAGCTTGTGGAATGACCTCGGAATGCCGCCGTGGAGCCGGTTGGACATCAAGTTGAGGTAGGTGAGTTGACTCAGATCTCCTAGTTGAATCGGAATTTCTCCATGGACCGAGTTATTGGCCAAGTTGAGTATCTGGAGGTTCGACAACTCGCCGAGCTCCGGCGGAATGGGGCCGTCGAGCCGGTTGTGCTGGAGAACCAGGTTCTCAAGCCGACTCAGTCGGCCTAGTTGACTGGGGATCGGCCCAGAGAGGTTGCAGAGCGCCAAGGCGAGAGTGGTCAAGTTCCCGAGCTTCCCCAGCGAGTCCGGAATCGTTCCGGATAGTTCCGGGTTGTTTCCGAGCCGCAGGACTCGGAGGCCGGCGAGGTCGCCCAGTTCGAGCGGGATCGTCCCGGAGAGATCGTTGGAGTGGAGAACGAGAGCGGATAGCATGGAGATCCCCCCGAGCTGACTCGGGATGCGGCCGGTGAGGCGGTTGTTGGAGAGGTCGAGGGCAGCGAGTCGACGCAGCCGAGAGAGTTCAGCAGAGACGGAGCCGGCGAGGGAGCAGGAGGAGAGGTTAAGCGCCACCACCTCCGGGACGACCTCGTCGCAGGTGACTCCGCGCCACGAGCAGTAGTCCGGGCTCCCCCTGCTCCATTCCTCGAGCACTCCGTCGGGGTCCTCCGCGAACGAGTTCTTGATCTCCAACAGAGCTTCCATGTCGACGCCACCATGGCAGAGAGCCAGAGGCGGCCAGAAACAGAGCACCACCGTCACCACCAGAACCACCGGGCACATCCTCCTCTGGTTTCTATCCATCTCTACAACCTAAGGACATGGAAAAAGAAGATGAAGAATGCATGCATGCATGACAGGGTGTTATTCTGGGGAATAGAAAGATGGAAGAAGATAGAGGAGAAGAAGGAAGAGATCTTTAATGGATTCTTGGTCCGCTCGTCGAGCGCTGAGAGATTAGCGAGCGGGATCGGGAATTGGGGGAATTGAAGGTGGTGCAGCCAAATCGTTGGGTGGAGTGTGGGTTGGGGTTTTGAGAGGGAGCTGTTGAGCTCCTGCCATGGCAGATGCAGTCTTAATTGGTGGTCTGCAACTATTTTTTTTTTTCTTCTTTTGTGTTTTTTTTATCTGCAACATAGATGATAATGTTTGCAAGGATGATTTTTTTTAATAAAAAAAATAAATTATCGTAAAATCTCTAATAACAAATTTAATTGTCTCTTTGATGCCTCCAGCAATAAAACTTTATTACCACTTTGCATGTAAACTTTTCTTACTTCAAGTCATTAATGCATATCGAGGTACCTAATTATATTAAACATTTAAAATAAAATATAATTTCTCTTAAGTGTAATATGTTTAAATTAAAATATAATATATTTGTTATTAAATTGAGTACGATTTGTTTTTCCGTCTTATCAATTTATTGTTAAATAATATTAAATTTAGAAGAAATTATACATTATTTTAGACTTTTTATACCTATAAAAAATAATAAGAATTCAACACTATTTAACTATAATCGAGTATATCAATCAATTGGTTATACAGAAAAATAGTTGTACTTAATTTAATAAAAAATATACTATATTTTAATTTAAATGTACTAAATTTAGGAAGAATTATACCTCATTTCTGACTTTTTATACCTAAAAAATAGGGAAATTGAATTTGCATGTAAGAAGTTTAGAACAATTTACTTAATAAAATTATGTTTTTATTATTTCCATATTGAAAAAGAAATACCTAAATGAAGGTTTAGATTAGACTTGAGAACAACAAAGTATTTGGTTTGAGGATATGTTTGTATTCATTATACAACAATATTAGTCAAATGGACTCCAGCGTTAAGGGACATCTCTCCTCAATTGATATTGAGTTTTATGATTTAGGATTTGGAGTATACATCGATGATGATGATGATGATGATGATGATGATGATGATGATGATGACGACGACGACGTAGTTTTGCAAAAAAAAAAAAACAAATGGATTGAATGAATCTCATATGACTAATGCTTTGTTTATCTAGAGTGGACGATGAAGGGATGAAATAAACCTAGGGGCATGGGAAGAGAATAGAAAGGAAAAGAAATATCTTCCTCTGCATGCTTGTTTACCTTGATTGAGGAAAGTGGATATAGACAATGCAATTTTGTAACTAAAAAAGGCTACATACATCATTTTTTTTTTGATATATGATGTAATTTTATGAGCCAAAAAGGGTACATGTGTCATTTTTTGATATATGGTGTAATTTTGTGAATGAAAAAGGATACATGTATTATTTTTTTTATTGTTGAAGTTAAAGGATGGGAAGCAACATATATTTAAAGAGAAGGTAGAAGTACAAGCATTAGGTGAAATATACGATGACTCTAATACAACATGGGATAAGATGGTATCAAAGTTGAAAATAATAGCTAAGAGTGTCCTCGGTGAGTCAAAGGGGCATGCACCGCTAAGTAAAGAATCTTGGTGGTGGAATGAGAAAGTACAAGAGAAAGTGAGGGAAAAACGAATAGCTTATAAGGAATTATATATTTGTAAGAACGAGGAAAATTTAAAAAAATATACAATAGCCAAGAAACAAGCTAAGAAAGTAGTGAGTGAAGCAAAAAATGAAACTTTTGAACGGTTATATCAAAAATTGGATACAAAAGAAGGGGAAAAAGATATTTATAGAATAGCTAAAGCGAGAGAAAGAAAAACAAAAGATCTTAGCCAAATAAAATGTATTAAAGATGAATGTAATAGGGTATTAGTAAGCGATGAAGAAATAAAAGAGCGGTGGAAGAGGTATTTTCATCAACTTTTAATGAAGGTTTAGGAGACCAACTTAACTTAGGTAATTTAATTAGGTCAAATGAGCATCGAAATTTTAATTTTTATCGTAGAATTCAAACTTCAGAAGTAAAACAAGCTTTAAATGAGATGCACAATGGAAAAGCCGTTGGACCAGATGATATTCCGATAGAGGTATGGAAGTGCTTAGGGAAACAAGGTATTGAATGGCTTACAAAATTATTTAACATGATATTGAAAACGAAAAAAATGTCTGATCAATGGAGGATAAGTACTCTAGTTCCCTTATATAAGAATAAGGGAGACGTACAAAATTGTGCAAACTATAGGGGTATTAAACTAATGAGTCATACTATGAAACTTTGGGAAAAAGTAATAGAAAAAAGATTAAGGAAGGAGACCATAGTGACAGAAAATCAATTTGGGTTCATGCCTGGAAGGTCGACAATAGAAGCTATACATCTTCTTAGACAATTAATTGAAAAATATCGAGAGCAAAGACAAAATCTACACATGGTATTCATTGACTTAGAAAAGGCATATGATAGAGTCCCAAGAGAAATTATATGGAGAATTTTAGAAAAGAGAGGTGTTAGCGTAACATATATTGAACTAATTAAGGATATGTATGAGGATGTAACGACCAGAGTAAAGACTTCAGGTGGAGTAACTGAAGCATTTCCAATAAAGATAGGGTTACATCAAGGATCAGCTCTAAGTCCCTATCTTTTTACATTAATTATGGACGAACTCACTGCACACATTCAAGACACACTGTGGTGCATGTTATTTGTAGATGATATTATTTTGGTAGATGAAACACATGAAGGAGTAAATGCTAAACTAGAATCTTGGAGGGAAACACTAGAAGGGAAAGGTTTTAAGCTTAGTAGATTAAAGACAGAATATATGGAATTTAAATTTAGCAATATTAGAAGCAATGAAACAATTGTTAAGATAGGAGAGAACGAATTGCCTGGAACTGAGAAATTTAAATATTTAGGATCATTTTTGCAAAACGATGGAGGGATTAAGAGAGATGTCTTACATAGAATACAAGCAGGATGGGTGAAATGGAGGGGAGCGTCGAGTGTTTTATGTGACCGTAAAGTACCTCTTAAATTTAAAGGTAAGTTCTATAAAACTGCAGTTAGGCCTGCTATGTTATATGAAGCTGAATGTTGAGCTATGACTCGAGCACGTGAGCAAAAGATGAGAGTTGCAGAGATGAGGATGTTAAGATGGATGTGTGGTCATACGAGGATGGACAAAATAAGAAATGAGAGTATTAGAGAGAAAGTAGGAGTTGCATCTATTGAGGAAAAACTCAGAGAGACACGTTTAAGATGGTACGGACATGTACTTAGACGACCAATAAATGCTCCAGTTAGGCGATGTGAAACTATGATAAACATGCATATAAAACGAGGAAGAGGAAGACCAAAAAAGACTTGGTTAGCAACAATAAAACAAGATAAAATTTATTTAAATATAGATGATGATATAATAGGAGATAGAGCTCAATGGCGTAAAAGGATTCATACAGCCGACCCCACTTAGTGGGAAAAGGCTTGGTTGTTGTTGTTGTTGTTGTTGTTGTTTTCCGTCCAATTTTGAGATGATCGATTTTAGCTCTAAAATTATGAATTATGTTTCTCTTCCCTCTTAAAATTTTAATAAAATAAATGATGAAAACTTTTTCACTACAAAATTTTTTTCTTAATTTTACTATCTGCTCTTGCTTTCCCAAGTAAACTTAGCATAAATGAGGAAGATTGATAAATATGTGAGAGATTCCTTAAGCGAAGAATGTGAAGACGAGTTATCATTGCAAAAAAAACTACTAATAAGGTCTCATATGAGCCCTCAAATATTCAAGTTAGCTTGAGTCCAATAGAACACAAATAAATTTCACAAAAAATACAAGAACTAAGTGCTAGAGAGAATGGGTGTCACTGGCCGTTTAGGATGAATAATATCACATTTTACCCTAATAGAAAATGAGTGTTACCTAAATTAAAGAATGAGATTAAGTAACCACTATAGGTATGGAAAAGTAAGGTTAAGTGTTTTTTTTTAATGTATGATCAATATGGTCATACCATGCTTGGGTGTTTAGTACGAAATGTCTCTTTATTTTTACTCAGCCCATGCATTGAATGTGATATGAAGTTATTGCATTAATTGTAATGTCATCTTCACAACTAATGTCATATGTGAGACACACATACTTCCACAAATTTCATTGGCTAGCTACAAGAGATTATATGGGATTATGAGCTTTGCGCTGATGTATATTCTTGCTTCTATTTATATTTTGGGTGATGGCTAGACCCGCTAGAATATGAATCTAAAGAGCTTAATTAATATATATCATTTTAGAAATATAATTAATTATTAATATATAGAGATAATTTTTAAAAATTAAATATGAAAATATATGGGAAAAGATATAATTGACTTATAAAATATGATATTACTTGGATACCGTGATCCAAAAATAAAAAAAAATCTATTTTAGTAGATCAGATTCTAACCATTTAGCATTGATTTTATATTTTTCTACTGTTAATATGTGCTTGTGACCTTAGTAGGATGACAATAAAAGAAGAAAAAAAACTTATTTGCAGGTACAATCGCTATTTACATTCCGTTACAATAGGTTCAATTTAAATTATACCATTGTCTAGGAAAATATACCTCTCACGTAATCTATTTAGGATCCTCATAAATCTATCAAGTAAAAAAAAGAGCAAAAAAGTGTTCATGGATCATTTTAGCGAGTTCTAAACCCTTCTCCATTTGCATTTAAGTATATGCCACTCTATCATGCATTTAAGTCTTACACATTGCCTTCAAATTAATCAAGGCTCATGCTAATTCTCCAACTTATTCTAGAAGACAATTTTTAAAAATATTCCTCGACCAACCGACGACTACAAGCAAGTACAAACCGATCGAGTAACTTACCCTCGCCTCAAGCTTCATCTAATAACAATATTGCATCAATAAGTAAACATTGCCACTACATACAAAGGTCCAAAACATTACCCAAATAGAATATGTGCAACCCCTCGTTGTGTTTGTTGACTTGTAGCAAAATGCCACCTTCAATTCTTAATAGCAAGGGGCCGGGGGTCCCTTAGACCCTTATCGACTAATAAGAAAGGGAATAACTTTGCGAGTCACGGACTTATGAAGCAACCCTACAACTCCCATATCACTTTGACACATAAAAAAAAACAAGCTAGCACACAATTTCTCTTTTGAGTTGTTTTTTGTTCCCTTCCATGTCTTCTTCTCTTCACTTTTGAATTGTTTATATATTTTTCTTTTCATGCAAACTAACACTCATTGGGACGTCATTGGAGCTGATCCACCAAACACAAGTGTCCTTTTGCTTCCATTAATTTCTTCTCCATCAAGTGGAGGAGGAATAGTGGATATTTGAAGAGTCTAGGAAGCAACAACTCAATTAGTGTGTGAAAAAAGTACTACTTGAATTCTTTCTCTTCTCTTTGCTATTGTTTTTTTAAGTTGATGACCAAAGAGAGATGGAGGATTGGATATATAAGGTCCATCACGGTTTGTTTGGACTTATCTCTAGGCTTAAATCTAGGGTTGATAGTATTAACTATAGGAAATATTCACTTTGTCCTCAAATATCTCTCAAGGTTTCATCCATTTCATTCAATTTTTTTTAAAGTAACTAGATACATCATTCCTTTTGCGATGATATATAATGAGAAGAGTTGGATCCAAAAGCTAAATACAATTCCATCTACGAATAGGGACAAGATTAATTTTATTTGACCATCCAATTTGTCAAAGTAACACCGACCTTAATCATGCTTAAATCATTCACTCGTGGAGTTAGGTGCTTCGACTTAAAAGATTTTAATTTTTTAAAAAAATGAAAAGACAAAAGGGATAAAGTGAAGGTCAATATGCTACCCCACAAGATTTGGCATTTAATTATAAGGAATTATAAAACATAATGAAGCCAAAGTATCTCATCAATTAGTCAATGAGACTGACTACATATATATATATATATATATAGCAATTGCGTTTCATTAAACAAATCATTTAATTTAATTTGTTGTAGATTTACTACTTGCTCTTCTATAAACTATATATAGATAGATATTTCCTACTTGCTCTCTAGCAACTAATCCTTTAGTTAGTCGTCGAGAAGATTTCCTACACGGTATACAATTTGAGCGCGTAGCGTATATCATTTTCCCTTTTGTTTGAAACGCAATTGCAAACAACGAACGGAACAAAAACTATGGAACCGACAGAGCTAGGTACTCACAAGTTAGTCCACGTATTGTGACCGCAAAGAAAGACAAGGCCGAGACCATTAAGCTTTCGAACAAGATGTGCAAATAAGGGAGTCACATGGAAACTTGAGCATCGAATCAAATCGTATCGAAATCGCATCACGAGAGTTTGTTTCATTAATTGTGACCTATGACTCCATGAAAATATTGCATGGAATGGGACCATCAAAGTCAAGCTGGCTGATAGATACATATATGATGAGATCAGATGACATGATTTATTACAAGTGATTATCCGGACCATATATATATCTATATATATCGTGCCAAGGTTACATTTATGGTACGTAAGATACTGCAGAATCCAACGCCAAGGTTTAATTGACTCCTGTGAAGAGTGACAAAGATCTTATTTGCTTGTTGACTCGTAGTGTCTTAGCTTGTATTCAACGAAGGCAGGCAGGCAGCTTGTTGGCAGACCCGTGAGCTAGCGTTGACTCGTATATTATTGATGACCAGGTTCTGCATTCAATGCCCCGTACAGCAGCAACCCCCGGCAATAATTAATTAATTACCAGCTTAATTCATTTGACTTGGTCAGTATAAGTTCCACGTAGTGTGTCATTGACTTTGTCTATAGAGACTCGGACCCGAATCGATTATATTGGAGTCAAACCATTCTGGGATTAAGTTGGATGGGGTCGTGTTGACCCAGAAGAGCTCGGTATTGCTTATCAGGAGCTCAACACGTACCACTTACGAGGAACTCGGTAGTACAAAGAATTCTTCGGCCAAGTTTGGAACCGAGTTGGTTAAAAGACTTCATCCAGTATATTAGCTTTGTAAATGTCAAGTTAAGAGGCTTTGGCGGTACGGATGGATGACAGTTACAAATACAGAAAACGTGAAGAAAGGGATGCCAGCCACCACTACAAAGGAAATTAACGTCTCCTCCTCCTCCTCCTCCCCTCCCCCTCCTCTTTTTCACCTAATTGTTGGGATTTTATATTAATGCAATCTAATCTAAGCGGACAGAATGATAGTATATCATCATTTTACAATTCTATCTTTTTAAGATGAATTTGCTCAGCACATGATACTCACGGAATATGACAATCGTCTCCCAAGATACAATGACTTTATATTACGATAACAACACTATAAATCACAAAACCTCCAAACCAAAGAAGCTTCTCGAACTCTCCAATGTAAATATGAAATGCAATGCTTGCTCCGTTTGGAAGGAATTGAGTGATTTAAATAAAGATGCGAGGGTCTTATTTATACTAAATGAAGAGATATAAGAATCTCTTGGTTTAATTAGATCTTATCCATCCATTTTGAATTTGATGATGTATATCACATCCTTTCCTAAGAAATACACTATATCTTCATTAGATGTCACCCTTTAGAAATCAATAAATGAGATTTAGTCATTCAAAGACCACTTAAACCTTTCAAGTTGAATGAACAAGATTTGTCAATCTTGTTTCAACGATCAAGATTTAATTTCTCATTTACATTAAATTTCTAACAATTCTCCACATAAATGAAAATTAATGCATGCATATTATCACCAAAGGAGAGTTCAATAGAAAAATTATTGCATCAGGAGAGGTAGCTTGTGGTTTTGAACCTTCCATAGTAGAGTACCATCGAATTTACTAGGCTGCTTAGTGAATATGATGTCTTGAATTACTTAGTCGTTCATGTAAACCTAAACAATGATACCTACACAATAACTTCTCTCACTTCTTTATAGTTCTCACTGTTTTGTCCATTTTGGTCATGGACAACACCTTGGATTCATAAGTATTTCATTGAAGCTGCTCGTCTTCATACTTATATAGGCGACCTCCTATAAAGAGTATCCTACCATACTCTAGTTTTTCAAGTATAGGAGTCAATAAAAGTTTATAACTTAGCCTCACTACATATCGTAGGTAGCACTTTCCATCCTAAGAATGAGTCCAAGTGCTGACGTGAATTTTCATAATTTTGTTCTCCCATTAAACCAAGATCTTGGGATCTCTAATCAACAAGGTTGGGTTACCACTATGAATGTTCTTATTTGTAAATTTTTAATCATATTTCTCTTGATATGCAGTATATTTGATCTCTATTCAAACCTTTTATAAATGGATTTGCCATGTTATCTTTTGATTTGACATAATCGACAGAGATAACTCTGTTAAAGATCAACTGTCTAATGGTATTGTGTGGTTGATGAATATGCCATGACTTACCATTACATAAGTTATTTTGTTCCCTTACAATTGTCGATTGATTATCATAGTATATCATTATGACAGACACTGGTTTTTTCCAACATGGAATATTTTCTAAGAGGTTATGAAGCCATTCAACTTCTTCTGCGGCTTTATCTAAGGCTATAAATTCGATTCCATAATTGATTGAGCTACACAAGTTTGTTTCATGGATTTTCATGACACTGCTCCACCACCAATGGTAAATACATATCCACTGGTAGATTTAGAGTATTTTGTATAAGATATCCAATTTGCATCACAATAGCCTTCTAGTATCGCTGGATATATCTTATAATGTAATCCATACTCTAAGGTATATCTTAAATATTTAAGGACCCTTATTAATGTCTTCCAATAGTCATCATTTGGATTACTTGTAAATATACTTAATTTGTTGATTACATAGGCAATATCCAGTCGTGTGCAGTTAGTGATATACATTAAACTGCCAATTATCCTCGAATATTCCAATTGGGATATAGGTTCACCATAGTTCTTAGCTAAGTGTAAGTTTAAGTCCATCGATGTTTTATAGGAAAAGATCATATATATTAAATTTCCTTAGTGCTGTCTAAATATAATGATACTGTGAAAGGATAATTTCATTTAATGTCTTATTGATCTTAATCCCCAGTATAACATCCGCTATACCCATATCTTTTATATCAAAGGTTTTGGTCAACATCTTCTTAGTAGTCATGATTATATTATGATTACTAGCCATGATGAGCATATTGTCTACATATAGACAGATAATGATAAGCGAGTCAGGTGTGCCTTGGATATATATGCATTTATTGCACTCATTTATTTTAAATCTATTTGACATCATAGCTTTGTCAAATTTCTCATGTTACTATTTCGGTGCTTGTTTTAGCCCATATAGTGACTTCACGAGTCTACACACCTTATTTTCTTTGTCTTGGAGCCACAAATCCTTCAAGTTTCTCCATATATATTTCTTCTTCTAATTCACCATTTAGAGAGGTTATTTTCACATCCATTTGATGTATCGATGTATCTCAAGGTTATGTATTGTAGCAATATCAATAAGTACTCGAATGGATGTAATTCTTGTTACTGATGAATATGTATCAAAGAAATCAAGGTCTTTCTTTTGTTTGAATCCCTTTGCCACTAGTCTTGTATTGTATTTTTCAATAGTTCCATCAACCTTATATTTCTTTTTTAGGATCCATTTACATCTTAAAAGCTTGATTCCAGGTAAAGTATCCACTAATTCCCAAGTATGGTTTTGCATAATGAAATTTATTTCACTATTGATGGCTTCTTTTCAAAAGAGAGCCTCAGGACTTGATAAGGCTTCTCTTATTGTCCTTGGTTCATTTTCCAATATATGTCATGAAATCATGACCAAATGAAGTTACTATTCTGGCCGTCTTGCTGCGTCTTGGTTCTTCATTATTTCCAAGATTACTCGTAGTTTTATAAATTCTTTTATTTCAACTTTCCTCTTTTCTATCTTTGCAAGAAAAGATATCTTCAAAAAATACAGCATTCCTTGATTCAATTGTTGTTCCAACATGAACATCAAAGACTACTAATTTGTGCACTAAAAATCGATATGCACTACTATTATTGGCATATCCAATAAAAATGCAATCAATTGTCTTTGGTCCTATTTTGATTTGCTTTGGCTTAGACACTTCTAACTTAGACAAATACTCCCACACTTTCAGATATTTATAAGAAAACTTATGACCCTTCCACATAACTCATAAGAAGCTTTATCTTTCATTTTGTGAGAGATTTTATTGAGAATACAGTTTGCTAATAAAGAAATGCCCCTTACAAATTCTGGGGTAAGTCCGAACTTATCAACATAGCATTCATCATTTCTTTAAGAGTTCGGTTCTTATGCTCGACAATCCCATTTGATTGAGGAGAGTAAGGAGTTGCCATTTGATGAATAATACTAGATTTTGCACAAAATTCATCAATGGACCATCATATTCTCCTTCTCGATCACTTCAAATTCTTTTAATTCGTTGACTAATTTGATTCTCAACTTCATTCTTATAATTTTTGAATGCTTCTAAGGCTTCATCTTTGCCTTTCAATAGATACACATAACAATATTTAGTGCAATCATCAATGAAAGTAACAAAGTACTTTTTCCTTCCTCTAATTTGCATAAATTTTAAGTCACATATGTCACTAAGAATTAATTCTAGAGGAGCGTGTTTCTTTCCACTGAATGGAAAGACAACTTTGTCATTTTAATTTCAACACATATTTCACATTTATGTGTTGGATCAACATTAAATGTTGGCAATAAATTTAAATTCATAAGTCATCGTAAAGTGTTATAATTTATATGTCCAAGTCTAACATGTCATAAATTGAAATACTCGACCAAATAAGCAAAATTTATAATTTTATTGCCATTGAATACAACCATTACATTCATTTTGAATAAATCGTTCTCTATAAACCCTCTACATATGAATTGATCATTTTTTGTCAATACATATTTATTTGAGTCAAACACTAATCTGAATTCAGCTTTGACAAGAGCCAACCCTGACACTAAATTCTTCCGAATGTCGGGAACATGAAGCACATCAATTAGTATCACTTCTTTACCTGATGACATCTTTAGTATCACCTTATCAAGACCAATAATATTGAAAGTTGCAGAATTACTCATGATTAGTTTTCTCCCATTAATAAGGGTATAAGTTGAAAACTGACCCATGTTAGAGCAAATGTGTCGTGTTGCACCAGTATTAACCCACCACTGCCTTGGATTGTCCACCAAGTTGGCTTCAAATACAATGATAGTCAGGTCTAATTCTGACATATCTATTAACACTGACTTATCTTTAGTCATGGGCACTTGAGTGGCTTTCTTTGGAAGTCGACCGTCTTTAGCCTTGTGTTTCAGTTTGCCATAGTTGTGACATGTTCCTTGGAACTTCTTGGCCCTCTCTTAGTTCTGCCCTTTGCCTGCATATTTTTCTTTTCCTGCTAGTGTTTGGGTCCAGCAGATTTGTCTTTGTAAATATAGACTTTTTTATTGATTCTGATTGCTTGCGATTGTCTTCTTCAATCTGCAATCTTACAATCAGATTCTCAAGTCTAATCTCCTTTCGCTTGTACTTTAAATAATTTTTTAATTCCCTCCACAAAGGTGGAAGTTTCTCGATTATTGCGATAACTTGAAAGGACTCATTCATTGTCATGCCCTCGACATACAAATTATGTAGGATCAATTGCAACTCTTGGACTTGAGTTGACACAATTTTGGAATCAATCATTTTGAAGACTAAGAATTTGCTGAGGATGAATTTCTTCAATCCAGCATCTTCTGTTTTATACTGCCTTTCGAGAGATTCCCATAACTCTTTTGCAATTATCATTGGAATATACATATTGTATAACATGTTATCCAAGCCATTGAGAATGTAGTTTTGACATAAAAAGTCACTATGTCCCCAAGCATTATATGTCACCCTCTTTCCTTTATTAGTCTTGTCTTGAGATATAGAGGGGGTATCTTCATGCAAGAACCTTATAAGGTTCAACGTGGTTAGGTAAAACAACATCTTTTATTGTCACCTCTTGAAATCCGTACTTGTAAACTTCTCCGGCTTCTGGTCATGCGTTGGTGGAATAGGAGTCGTTGATGATGAATCTATTAAGATTGCACAAAAAAAATTCATCTTAAAAGTGTTGAGATCTTGTATTATTGCAATTTGAGCACGAGCAGAATGACGGTATACCATCGTTTTGACGAAGTTGAGGCTAGAGTTAGACTCAATCTCTTTAAGATGAATTTGTCCCGCACACGGTACTCACGGAACATGACAATCATCTTCCAAGAAATAATGACTTTATCTTGCGATAGCAGCACTGTAAATCACAAGACCTCCGAATCGAAAAAAACTTCTCGAACTCTCCAATGCAAGTATGGAATGCAATGTTTGTTTTACTTGAAAGGAATTGAGTGATTTAAATGAGGATGTGAGGGACCTTATTTATACTAAAAAAAGGGGTATAAGAACCTTTTGGTTCAATTAGATTTTATCTATCCATTTTGAATTGGATGATGTAGATCGCATTCTTTCTTAAGAAACACACTACCTCTTCATTAGATGTCACCCTTTAGAAATCAATAAATGAGATTTAGTCATCTAAAGAACATTTAAACCTTTCAAGTTAAATGAACAAGATTTGTCAATCTTGATCCAACGATCAAAATTTAATTTCTCATTTACATTAAATTTCCAACACTAATCAATTCAGTAAGAAAGGTATGCACAATTAACAACAAAATTAATATTACATCAATATTCTCCCTTATCTCTAAATATTCTTTTTCATCTTCTAATTCATTGAGTAAGAAAGGTATACACAATTAACCATAAAATTACTATTACATCACTATTCTCCCTTCTTTTCTCTAACTTTAATTTTAATGTTGAAGGGGTCATGTCAAAGTACACCTTAGCCCCCTCCTCATCCCTTGTTAGTCTTTTTCAACCAGATAGAGGGAAGCCGATTGCTAAGGATCTAACCCATTGAAAATCAACCCGGGCTTGTTTTTGCATACAGAGGGCCGAGTAACTTACTCAAATTGGGAATATAATTCCTTGCATAATTAAGAATGACTAGCCATGAACACATCACCTTTTTAGTCATGAGGTCTTCTTCTTGGAATTCAGTAATTTTTGTGATTATGTGGGGTTGGAGCTTAATCTGTCAATTTTCCAATACAACGCCTAGAAATTCTATTTCTAGAACTGCAATTTTGAGTTTAGTTGGGCTTAAGATTAAGTCATTTTCTTGACAGATAGAAAGCATAATCTTCAAGTGCTTTGCGTGCTCTTGTTCTGATTTTGAGAAGACCAATATGTCATCTATATATACTGCTATAAAATCTTCGGTGCCTTTAAAACATGTATCCATCTTTCGCTGAAAAATTGTAGGTGCATTTTTAAGGCCAAAGGGCACCACTAGCCATTCATAGAGTCCATCAGGTACCCAGAAGGTGATCTATTCAATAGATTCGGGGTGCATTGCTACTTGATGAAAGCCACTTTTTAAATCAAATTTAGAATATATAGAACTTGTTCCTACCTTTTGTAAGATTGTATTAATACTTGGCAAATTGTACTGGTCCTTATTCGTCAAGTCATTAAGTCGCTTATAATTGAAGATCATCCTTTCTTTGCCCTTTTTCTCTTTTCCTATAAGGGGGTCAATAGTTGTTCCAGAATGTACAATAATTGCAGATCTACATTCTTAGAAGAAGAAACTCTCTCTCCAAAAGAAACATCCAAAGACCTCGCAGGGACTACAAGCCCATGGGCCTCTATACCCTAGTCCAAGGACCCTTTTGATGATATTCTTGAGGAAGATAGTGACCTTCCTTATATTCAACACTTAGCGTAGTTATCTCAACCTGACACTACAAAATGGGACTTATATCCTGATGAAGATGGTCCTGAAGATTTTTGCAATCCCTTTGCCTCCAACCTTTCTCAATCTCAACTCATAGCTGCAGGGTATGAAATGGAATATCCAATACTCCAAAGACTAGTCAATACTATACCAAGAGAAGAAACTAATCAAAAAATTTACTCAACAAGTACTGTTGTTTCACCTTATCAACCACCAGCTGATATGACTATGGGTTTACCAGGTTACCCTCCAACAGTACAAGATACAGGTCCCTCCCAACCACAGCAAACTCCACAACCTGTATTTCGAAATTCTAAATTCCAACGGGACCGGAATACTGAAATGTGGACTCTACCTTCAGCACAACAACAGGGAGGAGCAATTTTTGTAATACCAGAACAACTTGGATTATTTCAAGATGTTTTCTCTAGATGGAAATCTATTACTCTCAACCATGTTGTCTCTCAAGGATTTACTGATCCTGTTGAAAAAATTGAATATATGGAAAATCTACTTGGTGAAATGAAGAAATTGGTATGGGTCCAGTGGCGTATGATGTATCCAACAGAATATGATTCTTTTATTCAGGCAACAGATGGGAGACGAGGAACTCAAAATATACTTTCTCAAATGAGAAGAGTCTTTTCATCAGAAGACCCTACACAAGGATCAACTGTAATACAGGATGAAGCATACAGAGATTTAAAAAAGCTCTCATGTGACAATATGAAAAATATTCTTCAGTATATAAATGACTATATGCGCCTAGCATAAAAAACAGGATGCTTATATATAGGGCCAGAATTATCTAAAAAGTTCTGGTTCAAAATTCCTGGTGATCTTGGTAAGCGAATCAAAGAAGCTTTTGATACAAAATACAAGGGTTTGAGAATTGGCGTAATTCCAAGAGTACTGTTTGCCTATAAATTCCTGGAACAAGAATGCAAGGGAGCGACTTTTAAAAGATCTCTAAAAGATCTCTCATTTTGTAGTCAAATACCTATCCCAAGATATTATAAAGGGCCTGGCGCAAAGAAATATGACCTTCGATAAAGTAAGACTTAAAAAGGAAAGCCACATGACACACACGCCCGGGTGGAAAAACGTAAGCATTTATTAAAAAATAAAAAATGCAAACGCTATCTTTATGGGCAGGAAGACCATTTTGCAAGAGACTATCCCAATGATAAGAGAAGTAGTAAAAGGGTTGCCATGTTTGAATAGCTGGACATTCCTGAAGATTGTGACATACTCTCAGTCTAGGAAGGAGAGAACCTCAGTGATGCTATTTATAGTATCTCGGAAGGAGAAGAAACTAATGACCTACAAAGGTCAATCCAAACATTGGTACTCTCTAAAAATATTTTTATGTTAGGACAGGTTGATGGAGGTTATAGACCGCAAATTCGAATCATGGATTAGCAATATGAATGTATCCACCAGTGGATAGCAAACGGGGGCACCTATCCCCCGCAACCATCCAAATGTATGGGATGCCAACGTGACACAAAAGCGGGTGCGAATCCATTGCCCAAATTGCCTAATTACCTCATGTAAGCTTTGTGGCCCATATTACTTTGGCCAACATGTATCTATATTACCTCCTGCTCCTACATCATTCTTTCCTAATAAATTATTACAGGAGCAGCAGAAATACATTTCCTGGTGTGAATTAAAGATGGAAAGATTAAAGCAACAAGTGTCCTATTATCGGAACCTTTATGAACAACTCATTCTGAAACATGATCTTCAAAAGGATTTCGCTAATCTTGCTACTACTCATATAAGTGAAGAGGAAGATGAGGAAGGTATTTTGATGACTTCTACATAGGCTGCTCATGTTCTCTATACGGATACAATTGAAAAAATTTTTGCACCACAAAACGGTCAGCACCCTCGACTGGTTAAAAACTTGTTGTATAACTTGTAGGTGGAACTGGATATTCCAGGTATCCCAAAATTTACTATTAGATACTGAAGCTACAACTTGTTGTGTAGATCAACATTCAGTACCAGGTAAAGTACTTGAAGAAAACTCCTTTCTGGTACATTTCTCTGGTATTAATTCTCAACAAATAGCAAGGCTGAAATTGAAACAAGGATGACTATTAGGGATAATAATTTTCGAATACCATACACCTATAATTTTCCCATGATATTGGGTGATAAAATTCAAATGATTATTGGTTGCAATTTCATTCGTGCAATGAATGGGGGAGTCGGAATAGAGGGCAACATTGTAACCTTTTATAAAAATCTAACAGTTGTAAACACTCTTCCTATAGTAGATACACAAGCGACAATACAAGAGTTTGACCTTGATGAGGAAGAATATTTACAAATCAAGGAAGTAGTATTCTATTCTATCGGACAATCTTCACAAACTTTTTCTGAACAGTTTGGGCCTTTATTAAAAGAATTGGAGCAACAAGGATATATGTTGGGCGTTTGGGCGTTAATGGAGACAAAGGGTTTCCCTTCGTTACTCTCCTTTTGCTGCAAACGCCAAGGAGATGAAGGGGTGTCCTTTCCCCTTCGTCTTCCTTAGCCTTCTTATAAGAGGCGTCCAAGTGCAGATCAAGAGAAAGAGCTTTTTGGCGAAGGTGATCAGCGAGCACCGAGGTGATCGTAAAGGGAGAGATCGTGTGAGAGCAAAGGGAGAGCATTCGGCTGGGATTTGGCTCGTGAACTTTGAAGCGCTTTCCGGTTGCTCCGTGATCGTGCTTCGGACAGTGGCAACATCTTCGTCGACCGCTGGCATCTTCAACAGCACTTCGGGAGATCACTGTGAGTTTATAGTTACCGCATCGCTTTGTTTTATCTTTGTATAGTTTCGATTTCATGCTCTCAAATTACCAACAATGGTATCAGAGCATGTATGGTTTTGAAAGCATGGAAATCAATGCGAAAAAACTCGCGTTTTTCTTCTTCTGTCGCGAGGAAGAAGATGAACAGTAACATTGTTCATCGATTGAATCGATTGGTTAATCGATTCAAAATCACGAATAGTACGTATTTTTTTTTGTTTTAATCGATTGTTCAATCGATTCAAATATTTGTATCGATTGATAAAGAATTGAATCGATTCAATTGATGACACAATGTCTTGCTGAATCGATTCATTAATCGATTGAGAAAAAAAATTGCTCACAGAATCGATTATGCTATCGATTGAAGAGAAATTAAAATCTACAAAGTTTTTTGACGAAGAGAAAAAAAAATGAACTGAATTGATTCATGAATCGATTAAAGACATGAATAGTTTTTTTCTCTCGAAGCACAGTAAATCATGCAAGAAAAAGAAAAAAAAACGTGAGCAATTTCAAAATTTAATTAGATACATTTTTTCTTGCAAAAACGTGAACTTTTGGTGTTAAAAAATTTAATTAAATATTAATTAATTAATTAATAATACATATCTATATGTATTTAATTAATTAATAAAAATATTTAATTAATTTATGGTTCAATTTACTGAAAATGGAATCAGACCAACTTAGCCGATCAAACCCAGGTCTGGTTTAAATTATTAATTAATTTAAGCAGACCAGTTTGATTCAATGATACCTAAAGCTGGTTCAAATTATTTGTTGATTTAACCAGCTCGGTTTATTGTTGAATTAATTAGGGTGGTTTTGATTACAGAAGTTGGGTTGATCAAATATGACCAGATTAGTTCTGGTGTGTCAGATTTGATCATAAAAAAGAAGAATTAGATTTGTTCTAATGTATCAGACTTAATCCAATAGGCATTGGAAGAATCAAACGGACCTAAGTTTGATCAATAAGTAATGGGCTTAAACGATAACAGAACATAGGTCCAATTAGATTAGTTCTAATGAGGACAATAGACTAAGTTTAACATCCAGACTCCTGATTGACCGGTCTAATGGGTCAGTGACTTAAACTCCTGAAAATCGAGAAGATTTGTTTTTCTTGATTTATAATGATGGTATGCTTGTATAATGTCACGCCCCAGAGGAGTCCTTGTCCGAAGAAATTTCGGCAGCACCTCCCCTGTACAGGTGACAATCTGAAGCATTTCTACAGGCATAATATACATCAGCCACAGACGGCTGGAATATACACACATCCACGCAGTTATATATATATCATTAGCCTACACGGATGAAACAAAACCAATACAGCGGATAAACATAAAATACAAGCCCATACAAAATCAAATAAAACACTGCTAGCCGGCTAGGCTTACACCACACAACCAAAACAACACTCCGAACACAAAACCGAAACACAAAGCTAAGTACACAAATACATATACAAAAATAACAATAAACAAAGGCAGAGACAGGTCTTCTGATGTGACGTGGGGACCGGCAGCCAGGATACTCCAAGCGTCTCCATAAATAACTTAGTACCTGAAAAAGACAGTGTCCACGGGGGTGAGTTCAACAACTCAGCAGATACCTAGTTGACATGTATAGTAAACTATAACAAATAGTATAACTATGGAGTACAGTCTCTTGAACAAAAGAAGGTAATGCATAATAGAAAAGGCTGAAGAGTACTGTACTCACCAGGGCCACCTATCAGAATAATCAGGTCGTCAGACCGGAAGTGTCATAAATCCTGTATGCATGTCAAACATATGCATCCATCCAAATGCAGCATATAAGTGCAGCAAACACAAGCAGTAAATGTATAAATGCGTATGATGCCAATGATGCGTCCTGGTCACCCCTTACGCCAATCAGTCATCTCACACACAATGGTGAGACCGAGTGGGTAGGGCTGTGACAACCGTGCACTCTACCATCACTACACCTGATGAGTAACTGAGTGGACGGGATGCTGTCGGAGTACTCCTGTCCTCTGACCCCAAATCATAAATGGGGGAGCTCAATGCTCTCATCTCCCGGTACATGATGACGGGGAGGTATCTCTGCCGGCTACCACGCTGAGTCACCTGACCAACGGAGCCAAACAGAGTCCACCGTCTGTCGGCTACCGCGCTGCTACACTAAATGCTAGCGGAGCCAAACAGAGCAGAACTGTCTGCTGGCTACCACGCTGAGTCCTCCGACCAACGGAGCCAAACAGCAGAACCGCCACACACCTGTCTGATATACCACTAACCCATGAGTGGTGGTGCGTGCAGTACATGTAACTGGCGATGTGCTCAACCATAGTGGAGCCGACAATCGCGCAGCATGCAATCATGATGCATGACACTAAGCATGGCAATAAACTGATCAGCATAATCATATCCATATACATAAAATGAGTATCATAATATCGATGGTCAAATACGAAGATCTAAAGTACACAGGTCAGATAGGATATCAAAAACCTAGGTCCTGAACATAACAAGCATGGTATGTCACTACCTCTTTGTGCATATATATATATAATCATGTGGGTACTAGCATAAAATGCATATCAGGTGAGCAAACAAGCATGTAACGAGTATCCGGTAGTGACGTACCGAAACAAGGACGAACATAATTATTACTAAAGGCTATAACCTACTAGACATATCAACAAGACATATCAAAAAGATAAGTCAAGGTACCCGCCTCAAATATAAGGATCATATCCAGTCCAAATCTGACGTCAAGATACTCGTCTCGCGTCAAAGTCCTGTGTCACCAACATACATACATTTTTATTTAGCTACAACTCAAATGCATAACCAAATAAAAATCCTTGAGACTCAATTAGGGTAAAACCCTAATAAATCTAACAATCTAGTAATCCAATTTATCAATAATTCGATACATAAACCATACCTTAAACTCACAGTCCCTAATAATGATCCACTGCTAGGGATATCGCTGCTGGAATAGGATTAACTGCTGGAACCCAATAAATCACCTGCACTTCACTGTCCGTATCAAAATGAAACTCAAGACATCATTTTCAATTCGGTAACCAAATTTCCAAAATAACTCGAGCACCTTACCTTCTTTTCACCAAACTACTACTGTGATACACAGCCGAAGAAGTAAGAGTAGCACATCCCTCTCTTGAGCAGCACAGAACCACAACTTGGTTGCTTAGAAGAACCACCCAATCAATAACGTTCAACTTGGAGGACCAACAATTGTTCTCCAACATGTTGATGCTTGGTCAACAACATGATCATCAATGTTGCATCAGTTTCTTGTGTTGGCTTCACGTTCCAATCAGCAACTCTCAAATCAGCAATGCTCTTCATGGTCAGAAATCCAACATGAATTACTTCACGTTGCTGTTCACTGCCAATTGAACAACAAATTCCCAAAACTCGCAATTGAAAATCCTTACAGTAGCATACCAAAATCTACATCTCTGTTGTAATTAGCAAGACCATTACCTGACCTTCTCCGGCGATGGTAGCAAGCAACAGTGGTCGGAATGCTCTTCTATCAGCCCACTGTCAGAACTCTAGGTCAATGTTGCGGCTGAGCCCGTGGTATCCATCCAAAGCTAGGGCACAGAGGGCAACGATATGTGGTGGTTCGGTCCTGGTGGCCGGCGACGGTGCTAGGGCACAGGCGACGGGGTGGAGAAGGCCGGCGGTGCAACGGTGAAGAGGCTAGGGCAGAGGTGGCCGATTGGTGATCTAGGGCATGGCTTGGAAGTGGCTTCCGGCCGAAAGGGGCGGCGGCGCGTCCCGATCCCAGTGGCGAAGACAGGGAAAAAGAAAGGAAGAGGGAGAGAGGAGATGCTCTGCCGCCGGCTCTCTGTTCCCTGGCGTCGTTGGCGTCGGGCAGAGGAGAAAAGAAGAGGCGGCGCCGGCGCTAGGGCAGCGGCTAAGAGGAAGAGGGAAAGGAGGAATCGGCGTGAAGTAGGGCACGACTCGCGGGGGAAAAAGGAAGAAGGAAACGACATAGTAGCGGAGGGAAAAGAAAGATAAGAAAAAGAAATAGGAAAAGGAAAATAAAACTTTTCCTCACTAAAACAGGGTAGTCTAAACAGGCTTTCCCGGAGACCCGTTTTATCCCCGTAACCTAAGTCATATGGGCTTTGAAAAATTCCTAGAAAATTTCTAAAAATTCCGGAAAATTTCCTTATCGTTATTCGCTATTTTTCCGGTATTTTACATATAAATTGAATTAAACTGGTTTTGTACTGGTTAGTCGATTTTGTACTGACTTATTTAAATTTAATTTTTCAGATGGCACGGACGATTACCACATTGACTCGTCGCGAAGTGCGGCGAAACCAGCTCCGAGAGGAGATTCAGGAGATAGAGTATAAGTCTGCTTATGGAGTTGACGGACATGTTAGACGGCTGGATAGACTATTTTGGAAACTTGAGCAAGAAGAGTTTCCCGTCCTGAATAGTTATAGGATCTGGGCATTGATGCATTCATTGCCAGAGTATCCCAGGATAATAGCATACTATGTATGAGGGTGTCATCAAGGGCGTGCAACATATTCAGTACTGTGTGAGGAACTACTTCACCATATGGGTGAAGAAGAGCCTGAAGAATCTGAAGAGGACCAGGAGATGCTCGAGGAAGATCCAGAAATGGATCTAATGGAGAATTCTGAAGCTGCCCCATCTGAGATTATCCCAAATGAGTCCAGGTTAATAGGGATAGTGTTGGATGCTATACTAGTGTTTGTCCTAGTGGGAGCAATGCTGGCCTATCTAGTTTATTAGTGTTCTGTTTACTATCGTTATGTACGAGCAGTGTTAGCTTATCTAGTTTTTGAGTCATGTAATAATTTCTGTTGTTTTGTACGAACAGAATTATATAATAAAAGTTATGTTATATGTTAACTAACTTGGAAATGATTAGTTCATTTCATGATATGATTAGTTCATATAAATATAATTCATTCATATAAAATGATTTGTTCATTAGTTGGGATATGTGTAATATAATTGATCTGTGTTGATTAGATTAAAACATACAAATAATGAGTGGAAACAATGCTATCACTTGATTTTGTAAACTAATTCTAATTTACACTGAGTCAATGATTAATTGCACATATATGAATTACACTGAAATAATAAATAATTTGTTTATTTATGTAGATCATGACAACTAAAAATATCATAGCTGAACTCAATAAGGGTGAGAAATTATATGGGGATAACTACAAAATCTGGCACCTCAAGATACAATATGTTCTTGAGGAACAAGAAGTTCTAGAGGCTGTAAACCAGTTCATGGTGGAACCGGTTGATGGTTCCACAGCACAGAACAGACGTGACCTTGATGCCTATAAGGCATGGAAAAGGAAGGACTCCATTGCTAAGGGCATATTGATTAGTTCAATGGTGGATGACCTGGTGTTTGAATATGAGCCATTACCATCGGCTCATGCAGTCTGGGTAGCCCTTAGAGAGAAGTACAGTGGAGTCAGTCTGAGTAAGCTCCGTCACCTAACTATCAAGTTTGATAGTTGTAAGAAGTGCTCGAATGTTACAATGGCCCAACATCTCAGGGAGATGGGTAACATGATTCGAGAGCTTAAAACTGCTGGTTATACGTTGACTGATGAACAACAGGTTCAGGCAGTTATCCGTTCCCTTCCTGATTCTTGGGAAACGATGAAACAGAACCTGACCCATAGTGAGAGTATCAAGACTTTCACTGATGTCTCACGCCATGTCGAACCTGAGGCGGAGAGGATTGAATCCGCAAGAATTTCGGGTTAAGCTTTTGTAGCTGAAGGTTCTGGTTCCAAGAATAAGAACAAGTGGTTTAAGAAAGGAAAGGGGAAAGAAAAGGAGGCTAATGCTGTTGCTGCGAAAAACCAAATCAAGAAGAAAGGAAAGAAATATGGACAAAAACCTAAGAGCAGGTTGACTTGCTTCAACTGTGGCAAGAAGGGTCATTTTGCTCGGGATTGTACTGAGCCAAAAAGGTAGATCCATTTTTATCTTCTTTCCACGAGCAATATGTTGCAAGTACAGTGTTGTTAGCTGATTCGTATCCTTTGTGGATTGTAGATTCAGGAGCACCGAACCACGTAGCTCATGATCGAGCTACATATGTGGAGTACCGTCGGGTACCAGCTGGCAATAAATGGATATATGTAGGAAACAATGCAAGAATTAAAGTCAAAAGAATTGGCACTTGCAAGCTCAACCTACGTGGTGAAGGCACCTTGTTTCTACATGATGTCCTATACGCTCCTGAGATTCGACGGAATCTGGTTTTCGTTATTTGTCTTCTTGATTTAGGTTACAATGTAAATTTTTATAGTCGTTGTGTGGAACTTCGAATTAACTCTGTGTTAATTGGGTATGGTTTTGTAACAAATAGTTTTATGGTTCTTGATGTAGAACCAAATAATAATGATGATTGTTTTTCAAGCATTGCTCTTACTAGTAATGGTGATGTTAATGATGAAATTTGGCATGCTAGATTGGGACATATAGGACAAGAACGAATGAATAGATTAGCTAAGGAGGGTCTTTTAGGCACTCATGCTAAGATTAACTTGTCTATATGTGAGTATTGTCTTGCTAGAAAGACGACTAGGAAACCATTTGGTAAGGCTATTAGGGCTAAATCACCATTGCAATTAATTCATTCGGATATTTGTGGTCTGATGAATATGAAGGCTAGAAATGAGAGTTCTTATTTCATTACATTTATTGATGACTTCACACGTTTTGGTTATGTGTATTTGATTTCTCACAAATCTGAAGCATTAGATTGCTTTATTCGTTACTTGAACGAAGTTGAGAATTAATTGGAACGTAAGGTTAAAACCTTGCGCACTGACCGTGGAGGAGAATATTTGTCTGATTAGTTCAAGACAATGTGTAATGAGAAAGGGATTATTAGACAGCTAACTGTCCCTGGAACTCCACAGTAAAATGGGGTTGTTGAAAGAAGAAATAGGACTCTTCTTGAAATGGTTAGGTCTATGATGGCACAGGCTAATTTGCCAATCTCCTATTGGGGAGATGCATTATTAGTTGCAGCCTATATACTTAACAAAGTGCCTTCAAAGTCAGTTCCATCTACCCCACATGAACGTTGGACAGACAGAAAGCCGGATTTGAGTAATCTGAGACCTTGGGGGTCAGCTGCCTACGTTCATGATAAGCCTCACGAATATGAAAAATTAGGACCTAGAGGTAAGACGTGTATCTTTATAAGGTACTCTGAGACTTCTAAAGGTTATGTTTTTATTGGTGAGCGAAAAGATGGAACCATCTCTAAAATAGAGTCAAGAGATGCTACTTTTCTAGAAACTGAGTTCCCAACACGAGGTGAAGTTGATAAGACAATTCCTCTATATGAGATAGAGGAGGAGGATAATGTTCCTTTATCAACAAATCAGGAGATGCTTGAATCTAGTCAACCGAGTGGGAGTAATTTGCCACTGAATGAGTCAGTTTCTCAACAGTCTAACCTTCGAAGAAGTAGTCGTCAGATTATTCCTCGGAAAAGGTTTGATATTGAGAATGAGGCATTGATGGTTCTTCCAGTTGATGATGAGGAACCTCGAACAGTTGAGGAAGCTTTGAGAAGCTCAGTTAGAAAAGAATGAAAAATTGCAATGGATGAAGAAATGGAGTCAATGAGAAAGAATCAAGTTTGGGATTTAGTCGATCTTCCTCCGGGCCGAAGGGCTATTGGGAATAAGTGGATTCTCAAAGTAAAGAGGAAAGCAGATGGATCGATTAATCGATACAAAGCTCGATTAGTTGCAGAAGGATATACCCAAATGGAGGGTATTGACTTTGAAGAGACATTCTCCCCAGTTGTGAAGTTTGTGTCAATACGTGTCATCCTATCTATAGTAGCACAATATGACATGGAATTACATCAGATGGATGTAAAAACGACTTTCCTTAATGGTAATCTTGACGAAGAAATCTATATGGTACAACCAGAAGGTTATATTACTGAAGGCCAAGAGAAAAGAGTATGTAGACTTCGGAAGTCTATATATGGGCTAAAGCAAGCGTCAAGACAATGGAACATAAGATTTAATGAAGTAATATTATCTTATGGTTTCGAAATGATCAATGAGGATTATTGTGTTTACCTAAGAAAGGAAAAAAGGAAAGTTTATCATTTTATCATTATATGTTGATGATATGCTGATAGCTGGAAGTGACATAAAGTGTGTGATAGAAGTCAAAAGTTGGCTTTCATCACAATTTGACATAATAGATATGGGAGAAGCAGAGTACATCTTAGGAGTGAAGATTGTTAGAGACCGATCAAAGAGGCTTTTGGGTTTGTCTCAAGAAGTTTATATCACTAAGATGCTGCAACACTTCAATATGTCAGATTGCAACATTGAACAAACGCCTATTACGAAAGGTACTGTCTTGAGCAAAAGTATGTTTCCCAAGACTTTTGAGGAAATAGCCGAAATGAAGAAGAAACCATATGCCAGTGCTATTGGTAGTTTGATGTACACTATGTTGTGTACTCGTCCCGATATAAGCTATGTTGTTGGCTTAGTTAGTTGTTTCCAGTCAAACCCAGGATCGAGACACTAGAAAGCGGTGAAGAGAATATTCAGATATCTTAAAGGAACAGCTGATTATTGCCTCTATTTCCAAGGATCAGATATGAGCCTAAGTGGCTACTCAGATGCAGATTGGGCTGGGGACCTTGATGACAGAAAATCCACATCTGGCTATGTCTTCTTGCTGAATGATGGCGCCATCTCATGGAACAGCAAGAAGCAGGCTTGTGTAGCCTTGTCGACAATGGAAGCTGAGTATGTGGCTTGTGTAACGGCTGTGCAAGAGGCTGTCTGGCTAAGAAGGTTCCTGAAGCATCTGAGAATTGCTGAGGACAGTGGGAGTCCTGTTACAGCATACTGTGACAGTCAAGCTGCAATAGCTTTTTCCAAGGATCCCAAATATCACAGCAAAGGCAAGCATATAGAAATTAAGTATAATTTTGTAAGAGATATTGTTGACAAGAAAAAGGTGATTCTTGAGTACATCCCTACACGAAATATGCTTGCTGATCCTTTTTCTAAGCCATTGACTAAAGAGTCATTTCATGGGCATGTGAAGTCTTTGGGACTTCGAAGAATGTAACAATTGTAAAGACATTTTGATAAATGAAAAATGTCATGATCTATTCAGTGTATTTGTCTTGGTTACATTCAAATAAAAGTCTCGATAAGTATGTTGGCATATTGGGATTGGTCCACTCACATGGACAATCATCTTTATTTGTTAAGTACGAATATAGGTAAGACTGTTGCTTATGGGACAACTTATGTAGCTGTGAATAGAGACATACCCATAAGTTAAGGTCGCCTTGATATTTGTGTCAAGATGAGATCATTTATGTAATGATTGGAGTGATACACCCACCATTTACTGAATCTGCTTGAAGCCAGATTAGAATTCATATGTTGAATTCAGGATTAGACATTGGGAATGTCTAGATCGAAATTTGTACGATGTTAAATTTTTTTTAAAAAAAAATATGCACTCTTTTTGGTAAAGAGAATAACATCGTAGCATGTGATTCATACCACATGTGTTATGACGACAAGAAGGGTAGTAGGAGAATGGATCCCTGCTTCTCTACTATGTGAGAACCTTGAGATTATAAGTTAATCTCGATTTTACCCTAAGTGACTATTTAGCTGTCTACTTGAAGTTCTGATCAGTGTCTGCTACTTTAGCATATTTCCTATTGGCTATGGATGATTCGATCTATGGAGCATAACTAGGAAAGCGACTGATTAGAATGAATGGATTCTAGCTAAAAAGGAAGATTAAGATTGATTTACATCTGTGACATTTATTCACTGGTACCGGTTACATTTTTTAGTTCAGTACATAAAATGTAATTGTGAATAATTTGTTTGATTTGAGATGTTGAACATGCTCTTGACATATGGTCAATATGAGGGATTAGAGATGTTCATGATGATGTAAATAATTTAATCTGGGGTAAAGGCAAGCCATTTATGTCTTTGATTCGTTCTATGGATATTTATGTCTCTGATTTGTTCTATGGAGCAGCTAAGTAAGGTGTGACAATCTTCTTAGCAATTGAATGCTCACTGTGCTTGCTGTCGCACGAACCATTTTCCCTAATGTATGGAATGGATGTTCTTATTTGGTCTTTGTGACTAAATTTTGCTTTGGTCTTCGTGACTTGATCTCCATAAAGTCTTCGTGACTTATTTGGTCTTTGTGACTAAATTTTACTCTGGTCTTCGTGACTTGATCTCCATAAAGTCTTCGTGACTTATTTGGTCTTTGTGACTAAATTTTGTTCTGGTCTTCGTGACTTGATCCTCATAAAGTCTACGTGACTTATTTAGTCTTTGTGACTAATTTCGATCTGGTCTTCGTGACATGATCACCTTGTAGTCTATGTGACTGACATGGTCTATGTGACCATATGGATTCACTTGGACGAGTGGGAGATGTTGGACATTTGGGCGTTATTGGAGACGAAGGGTTTCCCTTCGTTACTCTCCTTTTGCTGCAAACGCCAAGGAGACGAAGGAACGTCCTTTCCCCTTCGTCTTCCTTAGCCTTCTTATAAGAGGCGTCCAAGTGCAGATCAAGAGAAAGAGCTTTTTGGCGAAGGTGATCAAGGAGCACCGAGGTGATCGTAAAGGGAGAGATCGTGTGAGAGCAAAGGGAGAGCATTCGGCTGGGATTTGGCTCGTGAACTTTGAAGCGCTTTCCGGTTGCTCCGTGATCGTGCTTCCGACAGCGGCAACCTCTTCGTCGACCGCCGCGTCTTCAACAGCACTTCGGGAGATCACTGTGAGTTTATAGTTACCGCATCGCTTTGTTTTATCTTTGTATAGTTTCGATTTCATGTTTTCAAATTACCAACAATATATTGGTGAAAATCCATTACAACATTGGGCCAAAAATAAGATTTTGTGTTATTTAGACATCAAGAATCCAGATTTTATCATAGAAGACCAACCAATCAAGCATCTAACTCCAACACTAAAAGTTACTTTCACAAAGCATATTGACGCATTACTCAAACTTAAAATTATACGGCAAGTAGTCTCCGACTAAGTAATCGGCTCTACAGTGACAACTGACTTGATAGAAAGTCAACCATAAATGATTTAGCAGGGAATTGACCTATCCCTTGTTCTCATATTGGAACAACAATCCTATTGTTTGGCCCTTAAATTTATTTTCTTGATTAACTGAAAAATGGTTTGATTAACATATCTTGAGTCCTCTTAAATCACTAAATTTAAAAATCTAATTTCATGGCTACTCAGATCTTTTAACTCATATGTTATTGAGAAGAAAAAAATTAAATAAATGCATTTAAATAGATATAAGTTTAACATGTTCTTGGTTGACTTAGTGGATAAAAATTGTTAATATGTCGTGCTTAACTAGCTAGATACCATTTGAGCCCAAATGTTATTAAAATTAGCCCGGTGCTAAGCATGGGACATTCCCGCACTATTTTATTTGTGTGAAATCCAAGCTAAACCTAATTTTTATTATAAAAGATATATAAATATCTAATAAGAAAAAATATTATTAATTATATAAAATATCTAACAACATAAATAATTATATAAACATTTTTTAATAAATATGATTTTAAAAATGAGTTAAATTTGGCTCGTTCGTGGTGCTTGGCCAAGCACATTACGACGCATTTTACATTGGATTTTGACTTAAGTTGGATAGGAATAATTTGCTTTCCACTAGGCTAGTCCATCTTTAACAACAAGCTAAGGAATGTTCATGAAACATTGGATACGAGAGAATCTTTTTTTTTAAAAAAAAAAGATAGATCTACTACCTTAACGGTCCTCCTAGTGCCGGCTCCACGGATATGGAAGGAGGTTCCATAAGCGCATGGCGGGGTAAATCCCAGGTCGTCAGTTCCTGAGAATCGATCCCTAACCATTACGTCAAAGATATCATGCGCCCATCGTCTGCGCTACGCCCTGGGGACAAAAGAATCTTTTTTAAAGATAATAGCGAGAAGCTTAAACTCCTCCTGTTAGAGTTAGTGTAATGCTGGATTTATAAAATTCTTATAAAATTCAAGAGGTTAGATTTCGTAAACTCAATAGTATTATAAATCATATGGGTTTTATAAACTTAAAAATCTAGTATTCAAAATTGTATGCTGGATTTAGAATAATTTTAAAACAAAAAAAGAATTAATGGGCATGACTCCTTACTTTTTTTTAATAGAAAATTTAATCAAACAATCATATTATAAAATAGATAATGATATGATGGGATTCAATATAAAGTTATCTTTTAGATGTATGATTGTGGGAAGATAACTATAAAAATTATGGATTTTTTTATTTTTAATGTGACAGTGATTTCATCCAGTAGATCTCATTATGAATTTCGATTTATAAATTCAGAGTTGCAGTTACCCTTATAAAATTAAGATGAGCATTCGATTCAAAAATAAATCATCGAATCAAACAAATCGAAATAAACTAATTTAACCTCTTTTTTTTTTTGGCATATCGAACTTTACTATCAAATCAAATCAAATCAAACAAATCAAATCAATATAAAATCTATTATTTCAATCGATTACCGAATTAATCAAACTTTTCTTATCAATTGATTGATAATGTCAATTAACTGACAATATCATAAATCGATTGATATTGGACAATCGAGTCAGTCTAATTTATTAGTTAAGTTATATAGTCATTATCTAATTTAGATATAACAATCGACTACTCACAGTAGGATCAAAGACACATGGGAGGAGAAGGGCTGAATCATGTGTATTTTTAAAAACGTTTTCTTTTTAATTTTTAAAATGAGTACGCAGAGGAAAGAAGATATGAATAAAACAGAACACAAGCAGTTTTATTTGATTCAGAGCCTTCGAAGACTCCTACTCTGGAGTCAAGTCCTTTGGACCTTTCCGACGGATAATTCACTAATATTCGCAAAATCAGTTACAATATAAGGAGTATAACAAACCCTATACTAAGGTCCGACAGGTAATTCACTAATATTCGCAAAATCAGTTACAATATAAGGAGAGTATAACAATCCTACACTTCCTAAAGTAATAATTGAAATAACAATTGTTACCCAACATGTAAAAAATGAAGATTTGGATTGAGCTTGGGTGTTAGAGTTGGTTTGACTACAGTAGTTAGGCATAGTAGTGTCGCAGTATAGTTGTAGCATGAAGATGGTGCAACAAGATGATCGTGGAAGTTTGTAGAGAAGTAACAAGTTGCTGGCCAAACAGTGATTTTAAGGAGTGTTTAGGGTACCTCCAACCTCATCCGAGGCGCCTTCAACCCCAAATTTGATTTCACAAATTACGACCTTTATCAACTTCGAAGCCCTCGATCTTTATCCGAGCGAGGGTGCCTCCAAGTACTCCAAAATACCTCCAATGCACTCCGAGACGTCTCCGACGCGCTTTAGGACGCCTTAGTGCAAACCAAAGGCCCTCTTAGTATTTTCTTTTTGCAGACTTTCTTCTTTATTGATCTTGATTAATTCACCTCAAACAAGAGACACATGACTGTATAATGTTTGAGTAAGCATAATTTTTCAAATATCATCTTATGTAGTTTTATTTTTTGGATCTACAATGAGTATAACTGAACAAGCAAATTATAGTAACTGATCTGCCTGTTCTATAAATCTCTGTTCAGTGTGTAAATAACAAAAACACTCTTCACACCTCCACACTGATTGTCATGCTTCGACTCTACCAACAATCTCCTAATAAGTTTCCTTTCCTTGATGAAGAATATATCAGCTATCTGTATAATTCATGGAAGAACACAGGCAACGGCTTTTGTAGGTTGGCGAAAAGTAGAATTATGGATGATTATTCTGTCTTGCAATGAATTATTGTCCACTTATCTTAACAATGTAATTTTTGTTTACCTAAAATACTCCTATTACTCAATCAAGCAAAAGGTATTGGATCACGTATATCTAATCGTGGATTAATGCCAATAGAAGGTATGCTAATGGACAACCAATGGAGGTATTAACTGCAGTGCCAAGAGTATAAATGCGAACCTGACTTTGTAGTGGTAAATTTTCTGCAGGTACTCTTGCTGATTTGCTTGTTTTATGAAATAATACTAATAATTATTCAGTAATTTTAGAATAATACATCTGCAATATATCTGAAGTTAATATTCATGACTAAATAAAAAAAGCACAAATTTTACCAGGAAGGTTTGATACAAAACCACCCTTTTCCTCGATCATTTCTCGCTCCGCACTTGGTTCATGATCAACAGAAAGTTGTATTGCTACACCATTCTTGGAAAGTACTGCACGTGAATCTCCCACATTGCTTAATATAGCAGTAACTGCAGTAGAACCTCCTCTACCCAATTCAGCTGATTTCTCCAATATCTTGTTCTATCATAAGCTTTCCTTATTGCAGTTTCAATATCACTGAAAAATTCAGGCTGCATGGACAATAACTTTTATGAGACCTTGGATATTTATTTCAGAAGTTAATATATATTAAAATTTTCTTATTATAATTGCGTTAAAGGATCCATATAATCAACCCCACCTAATGGGATAACACTTGGTTGTTGTTGTCATCTTGTTATAATCGACAAACTTGTAAAATCTCCAAATGTGTACGAGCAATAGGACAAGGAAACAAATCACCTCTTTCAATATGTTCTCAAATAGATGAGCATGAGCGAATTTGCAGGAATTTTTCCTCCAAATGGAACACGTAACTAAAGGATATTGCTATGCTGGGCTCTTGGACTGTCCGTTGCGAGCGCTTTCCAATTTACTTTGATAGCCGGTGGAAAATTTCCGTGGGACTGGGCCGGTCATCCCAGATTCGACGTTAGCCAAGTTGATTAATCATTTTTTTTCAAATTGATGAGCAGGAAGATAATGCGCGACAGAATGGCCCAAGTGGCCATAAAAAACTGCAAATAGACCCAACTCATTGTCATCGACTTTCTTAATAATCCTGCATTGGGTGTCTCCATTTTCCCTCCACCAAGGGGTAGCCATGCCTGATGCTTCTTCCTGAGACTTTGCACTTGCCCTTTCCAGTATCCGAGGATGACGCAAACCCGGCCTTGGCCTGTGAGAATCACATCCTCTTTATGTAGATCGCACTCGCAACAACCACAACTTTGAAAGCAATCCACCGAATGAAATTCAATCATAAAGATGTTTTAAATAGAAAAAGTTTGTCAGGTTCCACCACCAGAATCTAAATTGCAAAGTTCTGTACTAGAAATTCAGCTACCGGACTATAATGCCAAGTTATCTTAAAAGAGTATTGTCACCTCTTTCTAAAGGCACAAAACTTGAACTTTAAGCCTTTACCTACAAGTTTTCATTTCTGTAAGCAAGTAAAGAGCAGGATCTATCAGACTAAATCAAGGAAAGAATCCAATCACACTCCGAGTTTCTAAAACCCAACGACGTTGATCCCCACTAAATACAAACACATCCAAAGTAAAAGCTGAAGAAAATAACCAAAAGGAGAGCACAGAACAAACGATCAGATCAGAAATGAGCCCGCAAACCGAATATGAGACCAGCGATCACTGGTCTGGATAAGCAATCAAATTTGTAAGAAACGAAAAGAAGATTAATAAGAAAAGGAAGAAAAAAAAAGGGAAACCTTTATCTTGTGCAAGATCTCCTTCCCTGTCGCTGTCATTGTCGCCGGCAGCTGCTTGCGAACAACCCCGAGCCTGATTTCTTCAACGGAAAGAAAGCACGACGAAAGCTTCGATGCGGTGAGGACGATATGAGTGGATCAAAGATCCCCTTTCAGGGCGGTGGACGCAATTCGTGAACGCAGGTGTCAAAAATCTCCGGCAATTTCGCTCCCTGTGAGATTGCCAGTTCCGTCGAAGCCATCATCCACCACTCTCATCAACAGATTGTCGTATTAATTGCGGTGCATTTTTTTTTTAACATTTTCTTTTTCGAAAATAAGCATAAGAAAACTAAGTTTGCATACATAAAATACAAATCAAATCGCTAATTACTAGCTTGTGTGAGGATAAGGCATATGCATTAGGACTATCATTTATAGTTTAACTAATTAAACTCTCTAATACAATGTATGTGATTATTACAAAAATTATCCCCTCGAACAGTGCAATGGTTGAAACATGGAGTATTGATATATAAAATCTTGGATTGAAACTCGGTGTGTACAAGTACTTTATTTTTGAGACGGGGATAGGATATCTTTCTAATTTTAAAATTCACCAAATTTATTCCACTCAAATTTAAAAATAATTTTTTAACAAAATTGGTCCAGTTCGACAAGAAACCAGAGGTCTGCTGAGCTCAGTAAGCAAAAATTTCAATCGAACCAGAATTTAAAACACTAACTGCAAACTACAAATGAACATTTTGTTAGAAAGCTTTGAAGGACAACAATCCAATAATGAATAAACTCATTCAGGCAGAGAGCACACGAATAAAAGTTCGCTGATAAGTATCACAAGAAATATATTGAACAAAACCAGAATGTTGTTAGTTTGCAATCTATTCAACATGTCGATATTTGTGAAAAAAAAAAACTCACCATAGGGGCATAGTTCTAATCAAGGTAAAGATAGCCAGAATGAGAACAATGGTAGTGATATTTATTGGACAATTAGATAGCTGCCGGATGCATTTTTCCATGGCTGTTAAAAGGGAGAGAAGTTACAGAGAGAGAACAATTGATAAATCGATTGTGTTGTTTATGAAAGGCAGAAAGCATGGAGGCTGCATAGTAAATGGGTGATCAGCTCTCTAATAAATCTTTTGTTAGCGTTCAGAGATCCAGGTCAGCTGAAAATACATATCGAATCATCCTTCAAAATGATCCAGTCATGTGAAAGACTAATGGGGTAAATTCAACTAAGAAACAAAAAATTAACAACTGGGCAATCAGACCATGTAAGTCATGCCCACCTGCATCAGATTTGTGTGGGGAACACTTAAAGATGCAATACCTCTTCTGCAGTTCTTTCTAAGGAACGCATAGAAGTAGTTTATAACCAACTTCTTTATAAACCAAGATTCCTTTCTCGCCCTAATGTCACCGTGTCCAAGGAGATAAACAACCCCTGATTCTTTTGCCTTGTGTATGAATGAGAGCTCTCGTTCGAGGCTAAAGTGTGCTTCTGTCAGACACTCGTCACGTGGCTCATCAAAGGAAGTACTAGCTTCCGAGCTTGCCTTATCAATGGGGCCATAACCAGACAAAAGTGGCACACCGAGGGAGTATACACTGCCATTGGGAGCGACAAGAATGTTTGTGGATGAATCTTCTTTCTCAAAATCTGTGTCGGCATCTTCATCACTCTCGAGTGACCGTTCTTGAGCTTCTCGACGTACAAACTTCTCCAGGCTTTCAATCAAAAGCTGTTCAAATGTTTGGTGATGTTCCTTTCGCACATCCTTGTAGCCATATCTGCATCAAGCAGCTAAAACTGTGATCGCAAGCATATACAATGGTGAATTGTAGGGACAAGATCATTTAACTAGAAGCAAAATGCAGAAAGAAAATAGACAATATGGTCAATATCATTAAACCAACAACAGCAAAGAGCATGAATTTACAGATTCTGGTGATTAGTTGATAACAGGCTATTGAAACCAATGGTTGAAGTGCCATTTTATGGACTTTTTGGTCTCCGGCTAGAACAGTACAATTTTGGCAGGCCTTCAAGTATACCTAGATAAATTTAAATTGATTTTACTCCTTTAATTTCCTTCCTCTTAGCTTACTTAGCTTTAAAAATAAGAATAACAATTAGATAAAGGGCAGCCAGGTGCATGAAACTCCCGCCAATGGGGGGTCCCAAGGAAGAGTATATTGTACGCAATCTCATCCTGCATTGTAAAAGGTTGTTTCCGTGACTCGAACCCATGACCACTAAGTCACATGGTAGCAAACCGTAGCATCAAAGCTCCCCTTCAAGAATAACAATTAGATAATCAATTAAATTAAAATTCTATTATACCACTTGAGATGAATTCAACTGAGTTTACATCAATCCTCTTCCATTTCTAGAAACTTGACTGTATCATTAAATAATTAATTGAATTAGAAGTTCAAAGAAACAAGTTCCAAAAGTATAGAAAATATCTTGACTAAATGTTTAACATTAGTTGAGATTATCATTAATCGAGTATATATCAACACACTTTGACATGTGCCTAAGTGTGTCTCAGCATGTTAAGGGACTCAGCATGACCAGCAGAAGAGAGATAACCATGCTGAGCAAGTTTCATTAATTTTCCAAAATGATAAAATTCACATGTGCCACCTGATGTGTCAAGAAAATTCAAACCATGACTGATACAATTGTTCTTCTTTTTTTTCTGATGTTGAATAGAAGACACCCATAGTTAATATCAGTATAAGATGGTTGAGTTTCATATATACAGCTCAAAATTCTAATACTGTTTCTTACCGAGCAATGCAACGGAACATGTGATAGCTCTTGGGGCAGATGCGCCTAAACAAGAACCTTTCAGTCTGTGGCACTACAGGAACAGGCACATATTTTATGCACACAAATAGGATCATTGAGTGAATTGCTGGCAAGGTGGTCAAGAAATGACCAAAGATTGCAGGGATTCCTCTAACCAGCTCATTATAAACTAAGCCAATTCCAGGGGCCCTAATAGTACCCAGGCTGCAACCAAGATCCAATATCAAGTCCATTGATAGCTTCTGTTTCACTTCAGTTTCGTACTTAAGCTTGCTGCCATAATTCCATATGTACATTATCATGAATAATACCCCTGCAAAAACTAACATCACCCAACTTCCATCCACCACACTGCCCAAAACCGAAGAGAAGAAAAGCAATTCCAACCCCAGAAAGAAGGTTAAGAAACAGAACACAATCATAATGTTAATCTGCCATATAAGAAGCATAATGATAGTCACTAAGATTGTGGTCATGATCATTACGCCAAGTTCAGCAATGCCTGCAGAATAACCCCACATTAGGAAAGATAGGCAAATAAAAAAGAAATATGTAGAATGCTGACCTACTTCCAGCAGAAAAGGATAACACTGAAAATTCAGAAAGGTAGAGCGCAAAATTAAGGAAATAGGAACAAATGGTGTTGCTGGAAATGTTCATGATTTTCTGGAGATAAATGGGCTGCATTTAAGCTCAACAGGCACATGGAACTTTGATCTTGGTCAATATGATTATATCACAAGTTATTGGTCAGCAATCAAAAGAACAAGAATTGAGCCCCAATTTAATCCTGGTTAAAGGATGTGATCTACCAAAGTAAAATTGAATAAAAAGGAGTTAGACAGTATCGACAATCAAGTAGGACAGAGAGAGATCTTCAAAGTCATATTTCATGGTGGAACTTCTTTTGTTAAAGTTTCCTTATGGTGTCAACAGAAAAGTAAATAACAGAACCAAATAGGGTACTGCATTGACGTTCTAATATCACTAACCAAGATTACAAGGTATAAGAACACAGGTTGACGTGAACATCAGATTACTCTCTTCTTCTTTTTTTTTCTTTTGCCATAGACATCAAGAATATTGATGCATGATTGTATGTGTGGATATGTAGATAAATTGGGAACCAATAAACAAGATAATGTTTTCTGATATTACATCCAAGTACCACCAGTAATAGTCTGCATGGAACCACCATAAGTTTATGCAATCATGTCCCAATTATCAAACATGTGTATAATAGAATCAAACCTGCATTCTAGCTTAGAAATCCTACATGGAAGCATTTAACTCTTCGCTCTGTGCCTAATTGTATCTTGTGAGTTATTCTTGTGAGTTCAAAGGAGGAAAGAGATCCATGTAGCATACCATATATAGTTGGGGCAAACATGATTTGATGATGATCATGATCTGTGTTATCCTTAAATTTTCCAGTTTATAGGTATAGCTTCCACATCTTCAATGTAATAGAAATAGATGCATAATGGTCAGTCAAAATTGAAACAACTATATACAAAAGTGATGTACTGATGTCTTTATAATCTGCAGGTGAACAATTAATTAGTAATATCATATTATCACCATCATATAAAGAACTATCAATGATTGCGATTCTGTTGATGCATCAAAACCAAGCCAATGAAAAGATCGATTTCAATAAAAAGACAAAGGAAAACGAGATGAGCACCATATGCATTGCCCATCTTATATATGCTCCCAAAGGAAACAACAAATGCCACACAGAAAACCAGCAGAAACCAGTTTATCACTGGAATGTATATTTGGCCCATGAACTTCCGAGATGTGTGTATGATTTTAAGTCGGGGAAAACAACCAAGAGCTATTGATTGTTTTATGCATGAAAAAGTTGCTGTTGTCATTGCCCGACTTGCAATTAGTGCAGCTATAGTGGCTATAAAGAATACCGGCCAGAAAGCTCCTCCTGCAATTGTACAATAGGCCAGTCATGAACAAATATTTATAAAACCATAAACATAAACAAACAATGATAAACAAGTATATAAGAAGTGGATATTTGACAAAAAATGATCTTCCATTGCTAAAGCATATTTAGTATACTGTATTAAGAAATACTTTAACAGCTGGAAAAGAGTTTTTTGGCTAAAGAAAGAGTACATGAAAGAAATTTCTAGACATCCACCCAACAAGTATTGCTAACTTCACAAAGTGTTAAAGAGAAACTTTAAGATAACTATGTTCCTCAGCCATATCATTATGATTCTCAAAGTGATGTGGCATAGCAATACCAGACCAGATTCAAGAAATGGAGGGTCTTGAGCTACTTCACTCCAGAAATCTTACTGCCATGCCTTCTGAACCCTTTGTGGTCATTATCATATTCTTCCTTTGCAGATCACCTATACTGCAGAATTCCCAACTTACAGACATCTTAACAAACAGAAAGGTTGGTCATTGTTGAACATCCATCTAAATGGTTAAAGCACCCAATTCATTATTGGTAATCTTGTTGGAATGTTGGTCAAATGCAAGCGAGGTGTACTTGGAAAGGAAAAAAGAAATTCCAAAAATGCCTTCTCATAAATAATATTTCCCTTCAATATTTTACATAAAACAATTTCTTCATTCCCACACCTCCACCCCGAAACTCATTTTTGTTCTTTCTTTGGTAGAGACGCCCTCTAAATGTTTCTTTATGGATTACTTCTATAGCTCTATAAAGGTAGATCCGCTACCTTAGCGGCCCTCCTAGTGCCGGCCCCACGGATATGGAGGGAGGTTCATGCAGGTACACAGGCCATAGGCGCATGGCGGGGTAAACCCCAGGTCGTCAGTTCCTGAGAATCGACCCCTGGCCATTACGCCAGAGATACCATGCGCCCACCGTCTGCGCTACGCCCTGGGGGCAACTTCTATAGCTCTATAGTTTTCATCTCTCCTTGCACACAACTTAAGAAATTTTAATACTTCTGAAACACTGATGGCAACATGAACTACAATTAGAACACTTCAAAAGATGAAGAATTTGAGGTATAAAAATGAGCATTAACAAAAACAAGAAAAAGATGGATATTGCTTACTGGGGATCGATGAAAAGAAGACCTGCTCATTTTGAGTTAAATTTTCCAAAAGAAATGCACCCTGACCAAGGTATCCCAAGAGAAGGCATGGAAGAACGAGAAATACAAAAGTAAGCTGCAAACAGGAACTAAACTCTCAGAATATAGAAACTGAAAATTAAAATTTAAGCAATAATAACATGGGAAAATGGAGGGAAGCAAAAAAATATTGGCTTTGTTCGTACTTTACCTGTACAGATCTAACTGAGAAATAGCAAAGGTCAGCAAACATTGCCTCAGAACCTGAAATGCAAGTGTAATGTCAATGACTCAGTGGAACAGTTACCAAAAATATTTTGGAAGGAACTCAAATATTATAATGAAGTATTTGTAAATCTGTCTATCCTTTACAGAACATAACATTGCAACCATTGAAGTATGCTGAAAAGACTCAACTGAGATGCCATGTTACCATGTCATGTTATATGAATATCAGACAAAGTCTCTAAAATTCCTTACTATCAAGAGACAACAATGGCATATCAGTTGCCATATATAGGCCCATCCTTTTCCATATAAGGATTTCTTATTATCCTGGGATTTTAGCTTATGTCCACCGTTGGGATCCATTTGTAACTTTGTAATTCCAAGGAGTGTATTGTTAATTTTTCTATATAAATAAAATCTATGGAAGGTAGTTATTAAAGAATAATTCTCCTAACATGGTATCAGAGCCGTGTCACTCTTATTCCTATATTCTTCACTTTTGTCATTTGTGCAACTTCTTCACAGAAGCAAGTTCCCCATAAGACCCCTCTCCCTCTTCTATTCCTGCTGAGGTCTCTTTGGTTTGTGCTGCATAAGTTTCGTGTTCTTCCTTCTGTTTGTGATTATCACAAGTTACCGCCAAATTCAATGCCAATGAATCATTCACACATCTCCTCTGATTTTCGCTTGATGCTTGTGCTGCAAACCACCTACAATGCACATGAATCCTCCAATTTTTCTAGGTGCCTACCCACCTTTGGTTCTCAACATACATGGTAGTTATTTTCCACTAGCCACTTTATCAGCTTGATATCAAAAATACTTTTCTTTATGGTGATTTATTGGAAGAGGTTTGTATGGAGTAACCTTCTGAGTTTGTTGTTGAAAAGGAGATCGGTTTGGTGTGCAAGCTAAAGAATCTTTGTACGTTTTAAAGAAATCTCAGAGAACTTGGTTTAGGAAGTTTAGCTCAGCTCATCTTCACCGTGACATATCTAAGAGTGTAATAGATCTCTCAATGTTTTATCTCGTCTCTCGATTACAGATGCATTTCTTTTTTTTTATGTGAATGATATTATCATAATAGGTAAAGTCTCCATCAAAATTGCACAGTTAAACATATATTCATAAACACTTTCAGATTTGGGTGATTTCAAGTATTTCCTTAGTATAGAGGTGGCTTGCTCAGAGGAAGTTGTCTATTTCTCTTGGCACAAGTATGTATTGGATATGCTCGAGGCTGGCATGGTAGGGACTAAACTAATAAACACTCCCTATATATCATAGTGTCAGCTTGTCCCAGCACAAGGGAAACCTCTAACCAACCTAGGGAAGTATAGGAAGTTAGTGGAAAAATTGAACTAAGCTCAGCCACTAGATCTTACATCTCATTCGTAATCAGTGGGATCAGTAAGCTTCTAGATAACTCATGTATCATAAATCATCATTGGCTTGTGACCCTAAGAGTCCTACAAAATCTCAAAAATGGTGTAGGGAAAGATATTCTAGTTTTTTATCGAGGTCATCTTTAGATCACTCATTACTCTAATGTAGACCAGGCAGGCTCTCCTATAAATCAACGATCTACAACAACAACCAAGCCTTATCCAACTAAGTGGAGTCGGCTATATGGATCATTTTACGCCATTGACTGTTAGGAGATAATCTTATTTCATAGAAAAGTAAGGAGACATTAGTTGTAAGGTCAATTGCAAAAGTAGAGTATAGGGCTTATGGACATAGCAATGTGTGAGCACATTTGGATTAAACATTTGATTACCAAGCTACTATATGCCTTATAGAGCTTTATAAATTTTACTGTAACAATCAAGCGGCAATGCTATAGCCTCAAATCTAGTATTTTACAAAAAGGATGAAATGTGTATTGATCAATTGTCATTTCATTAGGGAGAATATAAAAAGTAATGAAATTGTGACTTCCTTTGCCAGTTCTAATAATTAGTTGGCAGATTTGTCAACCAAATTGTTAACAGGCATAAAGTTGAATATATATACCTATCACAACTAGGTTTCTATGATATATTTGAATCAACTTGAAGGGAGTGTTTGGATCCATTTGTAATTATGTAACTCTGAGTGGTGTAGTGATAACTTTCCTTTATCAATAATATCTATATACGATAGCAGGGGGCTACCAAAGGTCATCCTGATTGAAGAATAATTCCCCTAACATCCACCTTTATTATGTGTTCAATATTACATAAAGGATTTTTCCTTTTCTCATGAAGATTATGACTCCATGTTGATTCTTTGAAAATTTAACGTGTTAAAAGCTCTCCTTATTTGTGACAATATTCAATAAATTACATAGAGATGGCCTAGGGTCTTGAATTTGATAGACATGAAACAGCAGTAACCACTGGATGCCAACTTGCCACTTCAACAGAAAATCTATCAGCATTATGCAATTGATTATAATGAGTAATGGACCTTCTCTCTTAGGTGGAGCTCCACTGTGATAAAACTATTTAGTAGTGTCCATAGTTAAAAACATATAAAAAAAAGTTTCCATTTCCATGTACACAAAGTAGGTTATAGAGTATTATAAGGATATGTAGCTGTCTATCCCAATAGTGATAGTCTTGCTTAATGTGGCAAGTAGAAACCAGCTCAAAAAATAATTGGCAAAAGAATTGGAAAACTTAAGAACTGTTTAAAATGACAACTTGATCCAAGAACAACCAAACTTCTTTGCATGGATGACAAATACAACCATTACAGGTAAAACAAATATAGGTACTCATAATTTGGAGCATGAGGTTATCAGTTATTCCACTTTAGACAATGGTTGTGGAAGGATACAATATCATGAATATGCAAACAAGTAGAAATTGAATGTTAAGCTTTGACGGGTGAAATTTGGAACTGTGCTATATAGGTTTACTTTGATATGTAAAACTAAACACATGTAATATACTATAAGCATGAGGAAAGATGGAGTTCTAAACATCACCAAAAAGAAGCAAACATGTTTTTCAAGAAGTAATTGAATGACAAAAATTTTTATTCTAATAACTGAGTCAACGAACACCAATACATTATGGTTCTCCGGAAGAAATGAATAATAATCATGCTTGTTACCTGTTATGCAAAGAACACAACCCCCCAGAGACAACCATGCCTCAGTTGGATTTCTCTTGTAGTAGTAGTATATATAAAGAGGGTTAAATGCTCTAAGAACAAATGTTCCATACTTTAAAAGGTTATAAATTCCAAAGCCTCCAAGTGAGCAAAACCATATGAATAATGCTGGACCAACAGCAAGCCCTACTTTACTTGTTCCAAACCTCTGAACACTGAACAGGACTATAAGAGATGCAATTGAGATCATCACCACTTCTTCTGCGAAAATCATAAAGTTAATAGACTAAGTATTATGAGTAAGAATCACGAAAGCTAAACTAGATGTAGTAAAAATTAAACAATAGGAAAATCACATTGTATTCAAATAAACAACTCAGAATAGGATTATTTCACCTAAGAATTTTCATCTTTCAAGCAACAATTTTGTAAACAAATCAACATTGAAAATAGAGCAAAATCTTCATGAACTGTCCAACCATCTGGCTTGCCATATAAAAAAGAAACTTTTGAATTTATAGATTATAAGTTCATAACTGATCGTAGAAAGTAGAAACTGGGTGGTTTAACCATGGACCTGTGGGCCATAGCATCCAGACAACAGCACATCCCGATATGGTCTGTGGAATAATAGGGCTGGTATGAAGGAAGAACAAATCCCAAGCAATCTATGAACTGTAGAGTTAATGTACGCTACTTTAATTCCTGTGGATGACTTACAATTGTCAGGGGAGGAGACTAGGCCCTGTAAATGCACAGATTCAGGTCAGGGATACCCTATGATGCGAGTGTTCAAGTTGGCCAAACTAACATTGTAGGGTGTGTCCTTCACATGTGACGAAAAGAAGCTTCTGTGCAGTATCTTGAATATCTTTTCACAGTAGGAATGCCTTACAGAATTATTAACATGGCTAGACATATGACAAGATGCTCACCAAACCAAATGAAAATGATGCAATGTCTTAGGGACATGAAAAAAATGTGCTATAAATTGAAGAGAAATTGGATAACATCCTTGGTCCTTGTCACACATTAAAAACACCCATCAAGGTTGAAACATTCCAAAATAAGGAACTCCCAAAGTCAAACTATGACCCCTAAGATGGAGGGCAATGCCATAATCAACAAAAAAGATGAGTGTCAAAACAGACACAAAGATATGCAAGATTCAATATGCCACAAACCCGTAAGAAGTTGAAGACTTAATGGGCTGAAACTTCCAAAAAATAATCAACAGCAGAGTGTCTATACAGTGAAAAAAACAATTACTCCACAAAAAGTCAAGGGTGCGCAAGTTCTGTTCATGACCTTCAACATTTAAGAGTATTTATTTCAGAATATTTTTTATTTTTTACAATTTTCTTCCCATATTAAAAAAAAAGTGAAAATGTGTCTGGGAGGAATATTTAGAGAAAAAACATGCAATTGACATTTTCCCCATGGGTGAGAGCAACTAGATTGTTTTCTCTCTCTTTTTTTTGTAAGTGTAATTTTCATTTCTTAGATAAGTGGAAAGTAGATGATAATGATTCTTTTTTTTCCATAATTCGTTTTCTCTAATAAGAAAAAACAAAACTTTTACAAACCAAACACAGCTTTAAAAATTTAAAACCAGACATCTTTCATATCCATCCTAGAAGGTTGAGGCCTTAGGCCACTAATGGGTCTAGTCCGAGTGGACATTGCACGAGTACTTGAAACATGTAAGAGTGAGGATGATCCGAATGGTTGTTGAAGGCGACCATGCTAGCCTGTCTTAATTTTTTGATATTTTTTTCAAAAAAAATATCAAAAGCTCCAAGACATTATATACTAATAATTGTCCTCTTATTATAATTATAGCAACGTGAGAAACGAGTGAAGCAACAAAGGAGTGATAACCATGTGGGACGTAGGGGCAGAGAATGCAAGTATAAAAATCACTGTTTTAGCACCATGATGAAATAAAGTTAGTATATTAATATAAATGATATTGAAGTTTAGTTTGGCACGTCGCTGCGCTCATCCATCCTTATCACTCATTCCTTCCATTCACACGTTGCTTCGCAGCAAGAGTCTAACATGGGCTATTGGCCATGAACTTGGTAGTTCGTTATCACTCGTTCGTCACTATTGCTCGCTACTCTTCTAATTCTCTTTTCTATATTTAATCTTGTTTAACTCTCTGTCCTTAAGGATTTCCTCTAAAACTGGCTCTCTCAGGTAATCCCACATGAGATCAAAGAAGGGTGCGCTCTAGTGCATTTTCAGCTATAGCTATTAAAGTGAGGCTCCAAAAATGCATTGTATTATAAAATAGGTTGTTGAAAGTCAGACTCGATCACAAGTTTGAGCGTGCCATGAAGTGCGTGAAAACGGGCCAGCCATTGGGTAAGCGGGTCTAGTCCAACTGTGAGAGTTTGATTAACTACAACTAAGAAGGTCAACCCCCATGGTCAACCTCTTTAGATGTCAATTAATAATGTAGATTACAACTATGACTTAGCAAGATAGACCTCCCATTACAATATAATTATCACTCTTACAAGGTCAGGTGTGTTGAACGACAGGCATTAACAATGGGTCTATTCTGATATTTGATTACACAATATGCTCATGCCACCTTCATCCAATATACCCCTCAGCAGGGCCAGAAGGAAGGAATTCCATATCATCCAAAATCCCCTACTCTCATCCAATTAGAATAGAACTGGAGTTAGGCATTGGAGTCAAACCCCTTTGAGTCCACTCTCGATGCTTTCTTCTTTCTAACAAAATTTTTTCTATATCACTTGACTCTTTCCTTATTCTGTTTTTAATCAGACTATAAGGTTCTTCTTGGAGCTACTATTTGTGGAAACAGTGTACAGCTTTTTGCATGTATATATAGTGTTATGATATAAAAAAGGTGAACTACAATATCAATAGACAAGCTTGGTCTTGTGCACTAGTCTCATAAGATAAATAGTCTAACATTGAAAATGGGTGAATTATAATAATAGCAAAAGTATGAGATTGGAGCCTGAGCAACAGAGATAGTTAAACAGGAATAGAGTGGGAAGTGAGAGAAGACACCTCTAGCTAGTCATACATGTTGGAGCAATGAGTTTTGATGTTTGGACAAAAACATAAGTTAGATTATGTGATAATGAATCGTGTTAAGTGTGTAACCAGGATACTAGGTGCGGATACTTGACATGTAGTGCCCCAAAAAAAATGTAAGTATGATTAAATAAATCGAGTTTTTATGTTATTATGTTAATTTTTAATGTATCATAAAAATATTTATACTAAAGGGTCGGAATAATTAATATATTAAGTAATAAATTAATAGACCCAGGCCAATTTGTTAGCAAACCCATCTTCCCTGCCCTTTTAAATATATTCCTTTAAGAGAGAATTTTAGGTTTCCCTCATATTTGTGTCACCGCCCTTTCTCCCTCCCAACCCTTAGCAACCCTCGAGGAAATTGAGGAAGAACATTGCCAGATCGCTTCACGTCGTTCCCCTATGTCTCGTTAAATATCTTTTCACACGCAAAATACTAAGGCAAGTTTTTCTAACATGTTTGTCGGCGCTATATGGGTCATAGTATGAATGTTTTGAGGTTGGTTGTGTGCCTTGTTGTTAAAAAGCATGTTTCTAAATCGTAGGAAGGTTTTGATGAAGTTTCAACGACTTTTTGATATAGACCATGTTGCTTGTGTTTATTTTTCATGTAAGATTTCTTTCTTGAAAGAAATGTAAAGTTTAATTTCAACAAGATTTTATTTTCCATTGGGTAAGGGTAACATAGATTAAACTGTTGGATTAAAACTAGATTAGCTAGCTTAATTAATTATTGCTGATTATTAAGATATAATAAATTTGATAAATTAATTAGAGTATGCAGTTAGCGTTTTGATCACAAGGAATTAATTAATTAAAACCTTAATTAGTTAACGATGTGATGCTTATTGATTCGTTAGGTGATTAATTAATAGATGAATCAATTAAAATGGAATTTTTCATGGGATGAGTAAACAGAATTATTGGTAATCTACTTAGCTAATGAATAAGTAATAAGTCCATAGCATTTAACCGATTGATTAATTAGTTAATTAATGACCTTATGGAATGAATAATTAATGAATTAATCCAACTATAGAGTGATTAAATTATTAAATTGAATATGAATTCATATTAATAAGTATTAATTAAATAGTTGATCAACCAGTTAAGAATTTGCTACAAACTCATTTAAGAGAATTTAGATGATTACAAAAGAGGAAAAATAAATGATTAACCTATGTAGACTAATTATGGTTAGTAGGATTGATAATTAATTAACTGGCTAATTAATGATACTGACTAATTCATAAAGAGGAAAAATAAATGATTAACATATGTAGACTAATTATGGTTAGTAGGATTGATAATTAATTGACTGACTAATTAATAATATTGATTAATTCATATTTACAGATTAGTTAAATTAGATTAATTAGTTAATTAAATTTTGATTACTTAGTTAATGAACTCATAGAATTATTTTGATTAATGATTTAGAATCAATTATGTTATTACAAATCTAAATTATTAATTAGGTGAGATAATCCTTATAATTACTCAACCAAGTGATAGGATTGACAATTGAATAATTAATTGATTAATTATAAGGCTATTAGGTGATTTGATTGATTTAATTACATATTAATTAAATTTGTAGATGAAATTAATTGATAGGTAGATTAAGTAATTCATTTGGTTGATGAACGAAATAGCTATCAATCGGTTAGGAAAATGGCTACAAACTCATTAAGAAAATTAAGAAAATTATTAGTTAGAATGGGAGGATAAATTATTGATTTAATTTTTATTATTAGGATTATTCTGATACTTAGATAGTCTTTGTACCATTAGCTAAGTGTTTGTTTTCAAATTATTATTCATGTACTTCAATATTTTCTATGCTTAATTTAAGAAGATTCTCAATTTGCCACGTGTTTCTTTGGTGATACCATGCAATCGAATGAAGGATAGTGTGAGTTTTTGTGACAATGTGGCGGGTAGAGGAATCCGGCTTAAGAAATGTCCGGTGAACCTTACCAAAACAAAAGAGGTTTGAGAATTCGGCTTAAGAATGGTTCGGCGAACCTTACCAAAACAAAAGAGGTTTAGGAATCCCGCTTAAGAAGAGTCCGGTGAACCTTACTGAAGCAGAGAGGTTTGAGAATCCGACTTAAGAAGGGTCCGGTGAACCTTACTGAAGCAGAGAGGAGAAGGGTCCGGTGAACCTTACTGAAGCAGAGAGGTTTGAGAATCCGACTTAAGAATGGTCCGGTGAACCTTACCAACCTAGTACTAGGTAAACGTTTGGCCAAACGAACAAAGATTGAGGAAAAAGAGCTACATTCAATGCTAAGAACGAACTTAATTATTTTTGACAATGAAAGATAATGTTTGATGTTATCATATTTTATGTCAACAAGCCTGAGATCTTAAATGTTTAAAGTATTTTCTTATATATATATATATATATATATATATATATATAAGCTTATTAATGTATGTTGATTTCTTACTATAAAATGTTAGAACTTACTGAGTCTTTAGACTCACTAGATCCATATGGTACAAGTAATAAGGAAACGGAGGAATTCGATGGATGAGCTAGCTCGTACATGGCAGTGCACACTCGACGACCGTGTCCTTTTCTTTTCGGTTTATGTTATTCCTTGGTTGAGGGTTGTTTCATGACATAAGTATTGCAGGTGCAATAACGGAAGTTCCAAGAGGTCAAGGGTGATTGAATGCTTTGCAAACAAAAGTCTTGGCAGATCAAGCTTAATTAGATCCTTAGTAGAAGAGGAAGATCTGAAATTGGTACTTCTTGACAACCTGGAGCCCTAGAGAAAGATATTCTACAAACTCTTGCAAATTTCATTTGAGCAAACATGAGTGTGAGAATATATGTAATTATGGACCAAACGAGGGTTAGATTAGGCTCGGACTAAGACTAGAAATAGCTTTAGTCGGCGTTTCAATTGACTAAATGTGTTTTTCATCCCACTAATATTGTTTGTCAGTCGGAAGTCAAGTTTGAGTCAACTGATGCTATGCATAGTCGATTGATGGTATCTCGATTCAACTAAATAAACAATTTCATTATTACAACTAATCAAATAATTTGTTAAACAATCAACTGAAGTTGATGGAATGTTGAGTCAAGTGATGAAGTTGGATAGTTGCAATGGAAAGGTTAGATGTTACAATGGCGGCAATTTAGGAGCTTCAGCAAGCAGAGGCCAATCAACTAGCGGTAGAAACTGAAATTGTTGGTAGTTGACTGATGGTAGCAATTGGCGGTAGTTGGCAGTCCTAAAGAGGTGGGTAAAGTGGTTGTGTAGCAAAAACCAGTTGACTGAACTAGAACAAAATAGATATTTTAAAGGTTGAACAAATACTTGGTCGAAGGTTATATATAGGGCTTGAAAGATATGAATGAACTTATTTAAAGTGTTGATACTGTGCTGAATTTTCTTAGTCTCCAGTCCATTCTCTTGCTTTCATTATAATTTTTTATTCTAAATATTTCTCTAGTAAGAGAAAGGCCTACACCTCCGGAAGGTTTCCAAAAAAAGAGAATATTAACGGATTCGAAGAGTGATATGTCAAATGATCATATGCCATAGAATAGGAGCCAAGGGCCACCAATCCATAAGCCTCCTTTCGATCTTACAATATAACCTCCGGGATCTCTTGAGAATAGATATAACCATCTTAACTAACTATCACCAAGAAAAGAATGACATGAAACAAGATATCATAAAAGTTTCAATATTGAGATGTGCATTAGAGCAAATAGAACTCATATCTCATAGCTTGGCAAGCCAAAACATTCAGAATTAGTGTTCTAAAAATCGGCCAGCGTTGCCTAGGTGCTAGGCACCAACCAACCGGACCGAAAATATACTAGTCGACCAGCCTAGGCGGCCTTGGCAGGATTGGTGGTCCTATGCGCCGCCTAATCGGTGGAATCGTCTAGGCGCTATGGAAATAGTGCAGAGTTTTCATCATTTTTTTTAGTTTAGGCTTTTAAATTTAAAGACCAATTAAAAAAAACTAAAATGTAACCCTTGTTTTTACTTAAGTTTCATAAGTCATAAACTTTGGTCCAACAAGAAAATAGACTTGTTGGCTTGCCCTAACGGCTAGCACCAAACTTCATCTTCATCTGAGAGAATGAAGAAACCCATATTTTGGAGAAATCAAAGAGTTAAAAGGTTGGAGAAATCGATTTGAAGAAAAATTTGTTGTCTGATCTTTCCAGCAACTTGGAAGAGATTTAATTGAAAGTTGGTCAAAGCCTCATCCTCTGAAAAAGTCATTTCATTAGACAACCCCGAAAAAGCTCTAGAGTGAGAGAACTTCCCGTGGATGCTTTTACATCCAAAGAATAAGAGGATCACAATGATGATATTGAGTTTGTGTCCAATGAAGAACAAGTCGTTGAAAATTATGGAGAAGAAGTAGAATAAATTTATAATATTTTATTAGTCATGTAATTTTAAACTCGTTTTAAATTTGATGTTATTGTATTGGAGTTATAGAATGTTATTTATTATGTCATATATGTTGATACCGTGGAATTCTCCTAACGACGCCTAGTCCCTGCCTAGGTGGCCTAGGCGCTAGACGTTGGTTTGGCGCCCAACTAACGCCTAGCGAATTTTAAAACCTTGTTCAGAATACATGTCATCATCAGAATAATAGCAATAAACCAGTAGATTACCTTGCTCGATGCTAGATATTCCAACTTTCAACCCATTGAAAGCAGACATCACTACAAAATACAAAGAAGATTATTGTAAAACAATGAGCAAAAAAAAGAATAGACATTACTAGTTATGTGAAGTAACTCCATTATATGGAATAATAACAATGTTTATGGTTTCAAAGGAAATAATCACACAACCTGACATTGCTGGAGTGACGACACCATCAGCAATCACCATAGCCGTACCAAATAGAACCAATATCAACAGCAGCTTTTTTAACATTAAAGACTTTTCAAGATGCTCCTTGATTTTCAAAGACCTTTCTAGTTCTGGAGATGGAACCTTCAGCCTGAAACTTGATATGCGAGCATCAGAAGGCAACTGATTTGGAAGAAGGCTAGCCTTTGCATTCCTGCAAATCAAAGAATACAATGCAAATGTTCCTCCTGTAAAAGGACCAGCATAATGAGAAGGCACTCAAATAACATATAATGAAAGAAACTGGCAAAAACAAGCACATAGAACTAATTGCATACCTTCACCGTCATCATTAGCCCAAAGGACAACGAAGATATATTTGACAAGTGACACCAAAATCAATGTATATAGAACAAGAGAGAGTGCTCCTAGAACATCTTCCTGCTGAACAAGAGGATACTTATTGAACATGACATCAAGAGTGTACAATGGGCTCGTCCCAACATCCCCAAATACAACTCCAAGCGTCTGAAGAGCAAGCACTATGTGCCTTCCCGGAGTAGCATTCTATTCAATAAGCAGAATACATTCAGAAAGCTATCAAGATCAAAGCAAATACCCAGTCCAAAAAAAGGGTCTTTGAAGGTGTTCTAATATAATCCCATAATTCCATACATCAATTGCTTGGTTAGCCAGAAAAACTACTTTTAATCCAGATACCAATTTGGCAATAAAAACTTTCAGCATCAGGATCAACGAAACTTAGCAATCACTTTTGTAGGATATGTTTACCGAGCAATCTGGATGCTAACTTACAGAAAGATAGCATTTGAACACAAGTACGCACCTCAAAGTCATTTCTATGAGCTCCATGGACCTCGAGAGCTTCGACGTCGAAGGAGTCGATTCGGTGGCCAGTCCGGATCAGCCTCTGTTCCACATTTTCCTCTTCCTCATCCGACTCGTAGCTCCTCCTGCGAGACGAATCATCTTCTTCCTCGTTCGAGTCGTCCTCCTCGTCGCGGGCGACCCACCGGGATTCGGTGGAGTCCATCTTGACGAGGTGCCCGTTCCCTCCCTCCGCCATCGACTTCCTCACCGGGGAACCCAAACAAAGGCAAAGGCCGATTCCTAATTCATTGCAAATCTTCGAAAGGTCGCCAAGAGCAGATCAGAGCAGATCGAAATTCAGAAGCGAGAGTGAGGAGGAGAGCAAAAGCTGGATTTGGAGGAAACGCCAAAAAAAAAAAACGAAAAGTAACAAAGAAAGACAAAAGGAAAGACGGGAAGAGATCGAGACGACGAGGGGTGAAAATCCAAGGCGGAAATTTATTGAGAAAATTTCACAATTTCGACCCTGGAGCTTTTCTTTTTTCCAAGAATCTCTCCCAACATTATAACATTTGGACAAAAAACATAAAAGAGCTCACCATTAACGAATGGCACGATCCTTTTATAAAAAATATATTTATTCTAAAGTATTATTATAATATGATAAAATATAATATTTTATTTTAATAATATTATGATCTATTAAATATTATTATGTTAAAATATATTTGATCTTGTCCGAGAGCATGAAGTTGGAAAGCCGGGGAGGTGACGGTTCCGCTGACTGGATGAAGACCTTGCTCCTATATGTAAAATAAATCAAATTAGGAAAGGGGTCACTGGCGTTGACCCTCCGATACTTAAGTTAGAAAAAAAAAGAGGAATTGAAAATAATAGAGGTCGAGATCTCATTTACCTTTTTTCATACCTATCATACTTTTTTATACCTGTTTTAGTGACCCTTCATATGCCCCTATTTAATGATATTGATTGTAGATAGAAAGCATTTTTTATCTTGGCTTCTTCGCATTCAATGATAGATGGAGTGTTTTCTTTTGTTTTCTCTTCCCCTTATGAAGTATCTGTTTTTCCTCTTTTATTATACCGGTTCATTTTTCACTGTCAATGGCATACTCCGAGCCAGACGGGTGGCCCGCTCAGCCCTCTTCTACCGATCGGGCTGACCAAACGTTGTTTCCTCCAATCGGCTAACCGGACAACGGTTCCTCCAATCTGCCTATGCAGCCCTGTCTCGCTCGGCAACGTGGTTGAGTCTCTGAGCTCTAACGTTGACCGTTTTGACTTTGACCTCCACCGTGGTCGTTGACCCGTGTCAGGTGGGCTCCTCCTCATCGCCGCATCACAAGCCTCCCTTTTAAGTCTAGTCGAAGGAGGTTGCAAGTCCGACTGACTGGACAAGAAGTGTCTTTGGTGACTTTAAGGTCTATTCGACCCATATGTTCTAGGGGTCGATCGGACTGTGCTTGGTCTTTAATCGCTAATCAGCCTACAAGCTAACGTCGCTTAGTTTTATTTGTTGTTGTCGGGTTCAACCCTGTTGTTAGGGTCGGTTGGTGCTAGAGGGGGGAAGGGGGTGAATAGCTCGTCGCGTTCGTTATCTTGATGCTTTTCGTGATGATGTGCAGTGGAAAAGAGCTCGAAGCAAACATTCACAACGCTAACAAAAGGATTTACTTGGTATCCACCTGAAGAAAAAGTGACTAATCCAACGATTCATACACGACACTCACTCCACTAATAAAAACACTCATTTTTGGTAACTACCGGAGGTGGAAAAACCTCATACAACACTCACACATACAACAACTCAACACAAGAAGAAAAATACAATGAATACAAATGAAAAACTCTATTCTTACTCACTTGTTGTTTGTTGATGTCTCTTGAACTTTGGAAGTGCACCTGCACTTGCCTCCACGAGCTTATAAAAATTGGCGGTGAGTGTCGAGGAAGAACGTCTATGAATTGAGAGAAGAGTTGCGAAGACGAAGGCTCGCCACAACTTTATACCTTGCGCTTCTAGGGCTCACAATCGATTTGGCTTACTTCCAATCGATTGCCACGTCAAATCAACACGATCCCAACCGTCCAAAACCTGCATCCTACGCAACATTCATATCCCAATCGATTGGGGAGGCCTGAATTGATCGGCTAATCGATTCGGAGTTCCTCTGTGCTCCGCAAGAAAATGCTTGAATCGATCGCCCGATCGATTCAGCGTTCCTCACGCCGCGCGAGAAATCAAGCCCCAATCGATTGACCGATCGATTGGTGGTGCCCAATCGATTGGTTGATCAATTGGGGAAGCTTCTGTGCTCGCAATTCAGGCGCCCAATCGATCGACTGATCGATTGGGCTGCTGTTTATCACAACACTCTCCTAATCGATTGGATTTCGATTCAATCGATCGACTAATCGATTAACCACCCTTGACTTGCTTAACTCAAGCTCAAGAGCCCCCAATTCCAACATCCGGTCAACCGTGACCTATTAGAACTCCTCATGCCTAGGATTCGGTCAACCTTAACCTGCTGGGACTTCTTCACCAAGTGTCCGGTCAATCCTTTGACCCACTTGAACTTTTCTCCTCGTGCTAAGTGTTTAGTCAACCTTTACCCACTTGGACTTACCGTCTTGTGCCAAGTGTCTGGTCCTCCATGACCCACTTGGACTTCCTTCCACCAGATGTCCGGTCACCCTTGACCTATCTAGATTTTCTTGTGTCAAGTATCCGGTCATTTCTTTGACATACTTGGACTTCCCAATACCAGGTGTCTGGTCAACCTTGACCCACCTTGATTTCCATGTGCCTGGCTTCACTCACCAGGTATTTCCATCTGCCTAGTTTCACTCACTAGGACTTTCCATTTGTCTGGCTTCACTCACCAGGACTTTCTATCTTCCTAGTTTCACTCACCAAGACTTTCACCTAGCTTCACTCACTAGGATTTTCCCACTGTCCGGCTTCACTCACCGGGACTTTCACCTGCCTAGCTTTACTCACTAGGTCCTTCACCTGGCTTCACTCACCAGGATTTCCTAACTGCCTGACTTCACTCACCAGAACTTCCACTTGCCTAACCTCGAGTTAGGACTTTCCCAATCAAATATCCGGTCAACTCTTTAACTTACTTGACTCTTCTTCACATCTAACTGGTCAGTCCTTGACCAGAGGGGAATTATATCAATAATCTCCCCAATTGGACGATTACTCCTGCAATCTCCATATATTGTCAAACATCAAAACTCTGAGACTCAAGCTTAAGTCAACTCGAGCTCAGTCAACTTGGTCAACCTTGACCCAGGGGATATTGCACCAACAATCTTCCCCTTTTTGATGTTTGACAATACATTAAGTTAGACTAATCTAATAGCCTCAACTTCTTCTCATGCCAAAGCATGAATGAGGATTTCCTTCATTCTCTCCTTTTCCTAGAGGGCAAACTGTCTTTTTGGATAATGAAGGCCTAACTTAACCCTACACATCAAAAACTCTCCCCCTGAAAATTATCCTAACATTGTGCACAACCTCACTCGTTGTTCACAACATCACAATGAAGGTCTCATACCCTTCATTGTCTTATTTGCTTACCCTTGAGCATTAACCAACTTCACATTCACAATGAAAGTCTCATACCCTTCATTATATTCAATGCTCGTCCTTGAGCATTTAACAACTTCACAATCCTGATGAAGGTCGCATACCCTTCATTGTATCTGATGCTCATCCTTGAGCATACTCCTTTTCTACAATGAAGATGTCCAATCTTCCATTGTTCCCCAATGCTTAACCTTGAGCATTTTTCCAAATGAAGGATTTACCACATTCAATGGTTTCTAAAAATTATTTCCATATTTTTAAAGAGTAGCTTCCCCTAAAAATATGTTTCAAACTTCTGTCATTGCACCAACAATGACTTGGAATCCCTAAACCTTTAGGAAATCCAAAATTAGAAATTTTAAGGTTCAAAAATCAAATATTAAAACTAATCTCAACATAAACTTCAACTTAGTCTTCCTTAATCAATCCATTATTATTTTCATCACGAAAACTCCCCCTAAATATATATAAATATATTTCAAGGGGTTAGAAATGGTTACCTAGACTAAAAATAGTTTAAAGTATTGAAATCAGACATTTACAGTAAAAAACAACCTTCTCAATCGATTGAAGTTGGGACTTAATCGATTGAAACCATTCAATCAATCCACTGATCGATTCCACGAGCTTCTGTTTGCGGAAAAACTGCTTGAATCGATTGACTGATCGATCCAACATAGTTGAATCGATCGGCCGATCGATTCCGCGACGCTTTGTTCGCGAGAAAGTCCCTTCTCAATCGATTGGCCGATCGATTGAGACACTCCAATCGATTGGCTGATCGATTGGAAGTCTGATTTCCAGAAATTCAATTTCAGCGAAATTCATAAATGCCCTAAAAATTCTACAAAATTCTAAAAATCATGAAACTTCTTATAGACATTGTTTAGGGTACATACCATCAAGAAAAAATAGTTTTCTAAGAAAATTCTTCCTATTTTCAAAGAGTGACATAAACTTGAAAACTTGCAAAAACTTCAATGTTTTTTCCAAGTTTGTATTTAACTTTTTAATGATGATTACTATCAAAAGATAACCTTCACCAAGGTTTTCCAAAATACATTTAAAATGATTTTCAAAATCAATTTTCAACCATTTTCTTTGGACTCAATGCACATGACTTGTACATTAGTTTCCCCAATTATTGGAGTACACATAAATATGTGTTTTGATGAGATCAAAACTCAAATAAATGCACTAAATCAACATCTCGAGTCTTGTTCACCATCCTAACATCTCACTTGTACCTAATGTGCACTAAAACACTTAAAGTCACCTTATAGTCTTTGTGAAATGTAGATTTTGATTTTTCCCTAAACTAGGGATCATACATATCTATCTAGGCATTTTGAATTATCAAGATCCACCTACGATGTCATTTGTTAGTAAATGTCATTATCCTTAATTGCAAGAAATTAAAAATAAAGCATGATGATTTATGGCATACATCAAAATAAATGGTTTTCAAGAGAAAACATGCTATAACTACATGATGTATGTATAACATGACATGATATTTTTGTTGTGTTTTTCATAATAAGCATGAATGTAAAATATGATATCATGACATATGATGGGTAAACACTCATGGCAATTAGCATAAATAAAATTTACCTAAGTAATCTATATAATTGTATCCTTAATTCTTAGCTAAACCTAAAATTGATCTAGATTGCCCCCGTTTTCTTTAAGAAAATGTCAAAACCCAACTTGACATTTCTTTTGCCTTTCCTTAATTGTGTCAATTTAAATTATGTATATTTTCTCAAGGTTTGACACATTTTACTCTTCCAAAGAGTAATCACTTAAATTAAGACTTAAATTTGTCCTTAACTCCTTAAGAAAATACCAAAATCTTAACTTGACATTTTTTATACTTTTCCTAAGTGTATCAATTTAAATTAAGTTAAATTCCTCAAATTTTGACACATTTTACTCTTCCAAAGAGTAAATATTTTATCCACTACATTTTCAAAGGTTAACACTAACCTTGAAAATAATGCTCTCAAAGTGTCAACTTCATCAAGGTTGGGTTAACTACCCTTCCAATTTGAGTTGACACTCTCTAACCCATCTGGGGGTAGAGAAGATGCTCCTAGGAACCCAACACCTATTGGTGCTCCTTGGATCTTCTAGGTATTCACTAGGGATAACTTCTCTTAATATCTTCCTAATGACCTTTCTATGCTTGTTAGAAGCCTTGGTCACCTTCTCTAGGTCAACTCTAGGGATAGCTTCCCTTGTGACCTCCTTAGTGACTTTCTTAGACTTCTTAGAAGTCTTAGCCACATTTGTCTTTGCAAAAACACTTCTAGGGATAGCTTCCCTTGTGTTTTTGACTTGACCATTAGACCTAGGGTTAGTTCCATAGCTATATGGAACCCTATGATAAGAAGGAACATCTTTCTTGACTTGAGGTTTGTATCTCAAACCCTTCTTACCATTGGATGACCTTTGTGCTCCTATCCCTAGATTATGCTCATTTTGACCCTTAATAATATTTTCCATTTTCTTTAGGGTCTTCTCCAATCTATCAAGCCTTGATCTCAAGGCTTGGTTTTCCAATCTTAAATCCCTAGATTTTGATTTATCATTCAATCCTTGAGCATTTATATTTCTAGGCTTATACCTAAGGTCCTTAGAGTTATTGCCTAGATTGTTATCTACCTTCCTAACCTTAGGTGAAGTAGTCTTGGCATGAAGAGCTACATGTTTTCCTTTAACACTATCATGTCTCCTATTTTTATGGTAAATAGCATTAAAATGATATAAGTTAGAATTAGCATGTTTGTTACAATTACTTAAAGGAGTTGGTTCAATAAATGATACCTTGGGTTTGCTCTTACAAACTCCCCCTTGACTTGAACTTCCTCCTTTAGGCTTGACCGATTTCTTCCCCTTTGGGCATTGGTTCCGGTAATGTCCTTTTTGGTTACAAGAAAAGTGCACAATGTGCTCCTTACTCTTCTTTGTTGTGGAGGCGGTCTCCTTGGGTTTCTCCTTGCCCTTTGATGCCACTTGACCCTTCTTCTTGGCCAATTTAGGGCACTTACTCTTGTAGTGCCCATGTTCCCTACACTCAAATTATATAATATGATTTTTATTTTTAATTGAACTAATTATACCTTCACATGTAGGGATGACACTCGATCCTCCAATTGATTTTACTTGACTTGTGGAGGTTGCTTCATCCTCTTCTTCTTCTTTTGACCCGAAAGTAGAAGCTTCTCCTTCTTCTTGATCCGGTGTCAATGAATGTTGCTCCCCCTTAATCCTAGAGGTGGAGACTGTTGGTCCCTTTGGAGACCGGCAAGAGGGGAGGGGTGAATTGCCATGAAAAATAAAATAATCCCTTCTCGACTTTTCAAACTAACATTTGTATAATAATTAAACAGAAAGAAACTAAAGAAAGAGGCATATAGAGATTTACTTGGTTACAACCGGGGAGGTTATTAATCCAAGGAAGATGTAGCACTAAATATCTCCTTTAGTGGAGAAGCCTCTTACAGCAATGAAGAGCAAAACAGAGAAGCTAAACTACAAATAAAGCGCACAAGTGTAGAATAAATGAATTGCTTGGATTGATGAACAACTTCTAGATCAAGGCTATATTTATGGTCTTGGTCGGGGTGCCCCGAAGGGGTTTCGAGCGCCCTGGGGGAGATAAAACTTTATCCCCAACGCAACGGATCGCGTTTGATACGATCTGGTCAAAAAGCCGACTCCAGGCGCCCAGAATGGTTTCGGGCGCCCGGACCACTAAGTCAACCCAGTTGACTTTCTGGTTTGGGCCTTCTGCTCCGGTGTTGCTTGCCTCGGTCTGGGTCTTCTGCTCCAGCTCCGCTACCTTGGGTGATTTCGACCATCCGGAATAGGGCTCACCCGAACCCAACTTCCGGCCTTCTCCTCGAGCAGCCTTCCTCCCCGGTTTCTCGTCCCTCGAATGTCGCGTACGTTCTTCTCGTCCACCGGTGTACTCTTCCGCGGTCACCTCGTCCCTCGGACGCACCGAGCTCATCGACTCTCTCTCCGTGTCGTCCTTCTCGTTAGCCGCGTCTTACGCTCGACTTCTTGTGTTCCTAAGCTCCTGCACACTTAGACACAAGGGTTAAACACAACAGGACCTAACTTAACTTGTTTGATCACATCAAAACATCTTGGGGTTCCAGCAATCTCCGCCTTTTTGATGTGAACAACCCAAGTTAAGGTAAAGTAAAACAAACATAACGTAAAAATGAAAAATAAGTGTAATTAAGATTTTTTCAATGAAAATTTAAATACACCTCCCTCTAGATTTAACATTCTTCTCCCCCTTTGATCACATAAAAAATGGAGTGCTTTTAACAAGTCTAAGGTAATTTTTTTAAAAAAAAATTATAAGTAAAACATATTTTGTTAAAATAACTTTCCAAAAAAATTCTAAGTTAAGAATTTAGTGCAACGGAATAAGAAAAAAATATATTTTTTAAGGTTTGAGACATATTTCAAAATTTTCAACAGGAAATAAAAATTTTGATAAGTGTTGAAGCGAAAAAAAATTACCTAAGTTTTCGTAAACATGAATATTTTTGAAAATATTTTGAAAAAAATGTTTAAAAGACTTTTTAAAGCATTATTAAATTTCAACCTTAATGATTTGTCAGAAAGTTAATTAAACATTTTATTTCAATATTTTGGCTTCCAGGTCGTGGCGAGACACTAGGCCTTCTTCGTTATTGGAGCAACAACCACTTCCTTAGACAAAGCCTTATAAAGAAATTCACTGTTTAATTTTCTCGTTGAAAAGCGCTAAATTTAATTAACAGTTCAAGTTAAACATGACTTTGGAACCCAATATAGATTCCTTAGTTATTGGAGCAACAACCACTTCCTTAGACAAAGCCTTATAAAGAAATTCACTGTTTAATTTTCTCGTTGAAAAGCGCTAAATTTAATTAACAGTTCAAGTTAAACATGACTTTGGAACCCAATATAGATTCCATCTTACATGATTAATCAGGTATTTTCTAGGTACATAAGCTTTTGATATTTTTCTAATCTGACTTTTATGAAACCTATAGTACCAGTTTAATCCCTTATCATTTCTAAAAGCAGAAAAATTTGAACAGGTAGAGTTTTTCAATTTTTCTATTTCTTCTTTTAATTTTTCATTTTCAAGTTTAATTTTATCAAAATCCTCTATTAGACATGATTTTGCTAAAGTTATTTTTATTTCTAAGTTTTCATTTTTTAATTTAGTATTTTCACTTTTTAATTTATACATAGACTTTGTCATAGCCTTAATACCGAAATAGAGCTGATCAGGAGGTAAGAAACATACCTCACTTACCATATCAGACTTGAAGCCTGACTCTCCCCCTGCTTTGCTGCATTCATCTGAGGTCGTTCCCCCTTCATCGATGTTGGGTTCCAAAGTACTTTGTCCTTCATAGCTCGCCATCAGTGCTAGTCCGACATATTCTTGTACTTCGGATTCAGATGATTAAGTGTCGTCCCAAGTAGCTTTTAGATTCTTATGCTTTTTGGGTATCTTTACTTTTCCTTCTTGAGTTATGGGCAGCCCTCTTTTAAATGTCCTTCTTTTTGACACTGGTAGCAACGAATCCTTCTTCTATTTCTTAGATTCTTCTTATTCTACATTTCTTTAAATTTATTAGATCGAAAGAATTTTTTAAAATTCCTTACCATATACACTTCTTGATCTTCTTCTGAGTCTGACTCGAGTTCATCCTTCTTAGTTTCGTTTAGCGCTGTTATCTGACTTGATTCCTTTGTTGTCCCTGCACATCTGGTTTCATGTAATTCAAGAGTAGAAAATACCTCCTCGAGTGTAGTTACCTCCAGATCCTTCGAAATGTAGTAGGCGTCGATGATTGACGTTCATTCTGGAGTTCTGTGAAAAGCGTTGAGTGCATAGCATATGGTGTCTCGGTTGGTTATCGTTTCACCGAGATTCCCGAGTCCGGTAATTGACTCTTTTACCTTTGCATATGTTGGGTTTTTCGGACCGCGAAAACCGCTTTTCGCGTCGCGGAAACCCCGAATCTCCCTAGCCAACGGATCCGTGCGAAGAATAAAATTTTTCGAAAAACTACGAGTACGACTTTACCTTGATCTACACTTAGATCTACAAGGGAAAAAGGTTATACCTTTGAAGCGAAACCCTTCGCGTTCCCGCTCGTCCAAATGGTGCCAGATCTCGAAGTTGTCAACGTAGACAACTGTCACTCCCCAAAGGAGTCCATGTCCGAAGAAATTTCGACAACATCTCCCCTGTACGGGTGACAATATGAAGCATTACTACATACAAAATATACCTCAGCCACACTCGGCTGGAATATATACACAAAATATAAACAACATGACACGCAGTTTAATATACTCAGCTTACCCAGCTGGACAAAAATGAAATAACCACAACCACACAGTTTATATCATCAGCCCACTCGGCTGGAACAAAATCACACCACAACGTAAACACACAGCAGCGGAAGACATAAAACGATACGAACGTAAAACCAATAACGACACTAACAAAAATACCTGAAATCACCAGACTTGACTCCAAAATTCACATCGACTTATTGAAAAACAAAAATACACCAAATCAACATACCACCCAAACGATAACAAAACCCCAAAAAAGAAACTATTCTCGAGTGTGACGTAGGACCCAGGACTGGCGGCCGACATCTCTCTAAGCATCCATGACTCATCTACCTGTTACCTGGCGAAAGAAAACCATTTTGTGGGGTGGTGAGTATTGGAACTCAGCGGGTAAGGAAAGAGATAGTGCATGAACATAATATATAAGTAGAGAGTGTCAACAGTATACAACCTCATAAGAAGAATAGCAGATACTATAATAGAATCAAAATAAATGCTCATACCTGAGACCATATCCTAAGCTAGATATAGGAGGTCAGAAATGGTATTAACCTGCTACAGTACTGCTCATACTATAGAGGTAATAAGCAAGGTATATACAAATTTCCAATGACTAAACATCTACAATGAGAATATATCTCAACCTAAATAAGCATATCAGTATATGTGAACAACAGCAGTAAGTAAGCAATAACAACATATATAGACAGCAGCAACCAAAACAAATATAATAACAACAGCATATGCACGGATGGTCACTCCCACCCACCCCTCTGCACCATGACCCCTGTATGGTCGAGAGGCCAGGTCAGTGACAGACTGTACACCACTCCAGCTACCACTCACATGAGTGATCGAGGGGACAGTTGCATAGTAGCTAACTAGCTACATCTGCGACGGGGTCCCTGCTGCTCGTACTCCACACACGAGTGGCCGAAGGGACAGAGCATAGTAGCTCAACTCCACCTACCACTCTCTCGAGTGGCCGAGGACGCGACCCTTTAACGACTCTCTCGAAGGGAGAATCGGTCGACATGTACGCCACGTGACGCGAACAATGCAACAGTCATCATATATATATAAGCAGAAACAGGTATACTACATGAAGCCAGCATGCTCAATATCGTACATAAATAAGCAACAGTCAAAGTATACAAACATGGTATCTAGTATCTGCTACTGATCATGGACGACAACAAGAGACTGTGTAGATATGGAACGAATTTCTCAAAGATTGCGTGGAAGTATCAAGCGCAGGAAAGTAAGAGTGGAGTCAAGGTAAACAGTTCTTATCCAAAATAATTTATGCACTAAGGTCAAAGTACTAAAAGAAAACAAAGCAAGAAGTACCCGCCTTTATACGTAGATCATGTCAAATAGTCTCACGTCGAGATGCTCGTCCTGAATCAAAGTCCTGTAAATCACGTGATGTACGATTTAGCTAATTTCATAAATAACAACTAGCTAAACCCAAACCCAACCTAATTAGGGAAAACCCTAATCCAACTATGAACCTCGATTCATCCAAACCCATCCAGAGATCCTAGACTAGCATGCCAAAATAGAACCAACATTGAAATCATCTCACAATCTTCCAAATCTGTCCACGAAAATCACATCTGACTCGTAAGAAACCAAAATTATCATTAAAGTTAAATCCAATTCAACCACACTATCCTGAGATTCCAAAACTCATGGAGAACATGAAACCACCGTGGAACCACTAAATCCACCAAATCAATTCCCGAAAACCACACAGAACCACTGTAACTCGATGATCCAACAAGATCGAATTGAACCCAAACAACACCATTACGATTCAGTGAAAACAGAACCACATCCAAACAGACTCCTGTCTTCCAATTAAGTCTAACATTTCATAAGCAATAGGGAAAACAAAGGTATCTGTAATAAAGGTTAAAATACCAACATTCTGTCCAAACATTTTGAAGCTTTAGGAAGGAGTAAGAAGATTAACAATCAAAGCATAACAAACTATCCAAGCTTTTCAGAAACTAAGGGAAGGAGCAACACACCAACCAGCCCAACCGAATCCTTCATGATCTTAACCCAAGCAACATCGAATTCAATCAAAAGCCTCAAAACCCAAATTTGTTCACAAAGAGCTCAAATCAAGACCCGGCCAGTAAACACACATCTTGGACGAGCAAATCAATCTTACCTAAATACCTAACTCATACCTCATGGATCTTGTACAAACATAGGGGAAAATACTCACCATGTCAGTTAGGGCACAGATCGAAGAGAAGAGGACCGACAGCTTTAGCTCGTGGAGATGAGATCGCCGGCTGTGGTCTATAGTGCTCGTGCGAGGGAGCAAAATCGCCGGTTGTGCTGCTCGCGTGAGGGAGAGAAGAAGACCGTCGGCTGCTGTGGTGCTCGCGCGCAAGGAGGAGATCAGCCGACGTGTGGCTCGGGGAGGAAGAGGTCCGACGATGGGGCGGTCGGACCCGAGAGAGAAGAAGGGGAAAGTCGGCGATGTCGCGGGGTAAGGGCTCGGGGAGAAATTGCGTGAGGAGAAGCCGGCGGGGTGCGAGCAATTCATGAGAGGGAGAGGGCTCGAGAGTTGGGACTTTTATAACTTAGGACTTAGGGATTTCTCAATTAAACCCTAGAATAAGTTCCTCAATCAACTCCCGCCTCTGGGTATTCCAAACAGGCTTTCTTACAACCCATTAATTGATCCCCTTAAGACGTGTCATATGAGGTCCGATTAAATCCCATAAAATTTCTAAAATTTTCTAAAAATTCCAATAAGATTATTTTCTTAAATAACCCTATTATTTAATTATTAATTGTTCAGTATTTTACACAACTCTCTATATGTATCCACACAAACAACTCAATGGAGAGAGAGCCTTAGAGTGTGCTAGCACTCCAAAGGATCTCGGCAATGGTAGAGGAGGAGAGGGAGAGGGAGAGCTTGAGGAAGAGGATGAAGTGAATGTGCCTTGAATGAAAAATTCATTCCATCCCCTCACAATAGTGGCCGACCACTTTCAAAAGGTGTAACCCCCATTTCCACATTAAGTGCAATTAATGTGGAGCCATTAAAGTGAAGAATTGTAACCCCCATGAGGTGACATCTCACTTAAGTAACCATGATGATGTGGAGCATCATCATTGGTCCACATCTTATCAACTCACTAATGATGTGGCAAAAAGTCAAGTCAAACTTGACTTTTCCTCTTCCTCTCAAGTCAAGTCAAACTTGACTTAATCTCTCTCATGGTTGATCTAATCCAACCATTTAATTCAAGTCAATTTAATATAATGAATCTAATTCATTTAATTAAATTGATTCAATGAGTCATAATCTAAATTAGACTCATTGAACACATGAATCAACTTGAGTCCAACTCAATTAGCTCAATTAGGATTACTCTTAATCCAATTTGATTCATCAAATGAATCTAATCCTCTTGGTTCATCATATGAACCTAATCTCCATCTAATTGTCCTTAGTGTGTGACCCTATATGTTCTTGTAACGTTGGCAATGCCCTAAACCCATTTAGGAGCATAAGTAATGAGCGGTATCTAGCAACACATTATTACTACCAAAGTTACAAGAATGTTGAGATCCAACATCACCTTGTGACTACTAATTGTGACTCCTCACAAAATATGACAAGTGTCCTTCTATCCTAGACATCTAGATTGATTAATATGAGGCATAGACCGTGTCATCCTCTGATCAATCTAAATCCTGAACTCCAAGTAGACTCACTAAATCAAATGAGCTCAATATCTCATATTGACTCATTTGGGCATGGCCATGCACTTCGTGGTCTCACTCTATCAAGAATACCGATATCTCTCCCGTCATATAGGAGGGATAGATCTCATCTACATCACTCACATCCCTCCGCATAATTTGTTACATACCCAGTAATCGCCTTTATAGTCCACCCAGTTACGAGTGGCGTTTGACGAAACCAAAGTACATAACTCTTTATGTAGGGAACCATGGTGACTTCAGGTCTAAGGACTAGTAGTCATACTAATAGCCATATGAGAAAGTATACGACACTCATATAACGATCCATGATACTTTCTCATGACGGGTCATTCAGTATACATTCTCTAATATATACTCATGTGTCAACTTGATATCTCTATATCCATGACTTGTGAGATCAAGTCATCGAGTTGACATACATGCTAGTCTTATTGCATTAACATTGTCCCTGAATGTTAATACTCGACTAGGAATAATTAAGAGTAGTGTTCCCTATATCATCTCATTATCAGTTCAACTAACCGATTGATATAGGTGAGAACCTTCTACTCAAGGACGCTATTATACTTAGTTTATTTGGCCCCAATACAAGTAAGTATAATGTAACGCCCGAAAATTCTCAAAATTATTTTAGAAATATTCTATGATTTTTCTGGAATTTTAGAATATTTTTATGGAATTTTTAGAGTAGCGGAAGTAGCAAAAATAAATAGAAAACGAAAATAGCCTAAGCGGGAATTGAACCCGAGACCTATTGGGTCCTACGACTTATGGTGAACCATGGTAACCAAGTGAACCCAGCAGGGCCGTGCTGAAAGGAAAGGGAAACAATTTTATTTAAGTTAGAGTTGGGAGAATTAATTCCTTAATATCAATAGGGATTTAAGTGAGGAATTGTTATATTTTCTTAAACGAGAAAACCCTTCCCTCACCCTAGTCACGCCGCCCTCTCCCTCTCCTCTTTTCTCTCGGCGCCAACCACAAGCAAGGTCAGGGTTCGGCCCAAGGGCACTTTCCGGCGACGACTTCGACACGAGGACGTTCCTCTCTGCGAGAAGAGCGCATAGTCGCGAGAAGATCGTCGAAAGGATTGTCTCCTCCGGAAATCTAGCGATTAGAATCGTAAGAAACTTCGAATAGGAGGTAAGAAACCCCTCACCTATAGTATAAGTAGCTTCCGTGTGAATTCCATGTGTTAGTTTAATAGTACGTCGATTTTCGACACAAAGGATGCGAATTAGCGCATGCCAAGTGTTCGATAAATTGTGTAGTTCAGTAAAATGCAATTTAGGCATTTTAGTAGCTTAGATAAATGCAATAGAAGCATCTTTACAGTTTATTTAGTCTTGCTTCAGCTTTTACCGGACTAGATGTCCAATGGGTGGGCTCCCACAGTCGCCTCTAGGTTTAGATAACCTAGTTCTGGGTTTAGACAACCTAGTAAAAGCAAGATCAGTATTTATTAGCTAGTATTCAGTATTTTACTTTTCAATGGCACTGTACTGGATTAGATATCCATTGGGTTGGGCTCCCACAGTCGTCCCTAGGTTTAGATAACCTAGTAACCCTACTAAATTCGGGACTTGCAAACCCGGATTTAGTTAGGGATGCGCGCATAGCACGTACAGTTGCCGGGCCCAAACAACAGCATGATTATGTATTTTCACCTATTATATGTATATAGTTTTCAGACTCTCACCAAATAGCTAGGTGAATTCAATACAGCTTTAGTATTAACTACAATTAGCTCAGTTCAGCTTTTCTATCAGTTTAGTCTTCTGTTCATACAACATGATAGTTTATGATTAGCTCTTATTGCCATGATCAGTTAGCTTTCTATGTGTTGTATGCCATGCCATGTTTAGCATATTCAGTTTGTATTTCAAATAGCATATTTTTAAAAGCATATTGCATCGAATGCATGTTTTAGTGAGGTAGATGGTTTCTTACTAAGCTTTAAGCTTACAGATACTTTTTCCTTATACTGCAGATAAAGGTAAAGGGAAAATGGACTAGCGGAGGCTGGAGGACAATGCGATGAAGATGTGTGTGGAAGGAACTTGGAATAAAAGATCTTAGGGATCTAACAAGCTTTATTTATGCATTAGAACTTTCAGCAAAATTAGTTAACTGTTAGAACCTTATTATTCTACACATAGTAGATTTGCATGCCATGAATTAGTGAACCATGCGTGATATCATGTTTAAAATGTTAGCTAATACATGTTAAAATGTTTCTAGCTGTTATAGACTTGATGTGTATGAGTTGGGCACGAGATAGTGCTGAAATCAGGGGTTCTGATTCGAAGTCAGAAACCCAGATCGATCTACAGATCGATCAGAATTGGGTTGTGTCACTGGATCGGTCAGCCGACCGATCCAGATGCGAACAGAGAGTACAGAAGCTCACTGATCGATCAGCCGACCGATCAGTAAGCCACTGGATCGGTTAGCCGACCGATCAGTGTACTCCTGGATCGGTCGGTAGACCGATCCAGCCGCATACAGAAGCAATATAGCTTATGCATCGGTCAGCTGACCGATTTAGAGTTTTTTTCTCCGTGCTAGTATCAAGCTGGATCGATCACTGGATCGATCCGACATCCCAATCGATTCATGGATCGATTGAAATGCCTGGTTACAGCTAGCAGGACATCCGAGAGGCATAGATTATCTTCCCTAGCATGTGTACAACTCCTAGGTACACCTAGAATATTAAGTTCAGATTTTACAGTAATCAGTTTAGTAAAATTTTAATCAATCCAGATTTCCGCAATAGTAATTTAGCACAGCATAATGTAGCGATCGGCCTCACAGCCTAGTCAGTAGAAGGCGGGTCGTTACATATAATAACCAAAACAAATGCCTTTTATTTATATAGAATATGATACAACAATTTCATAATACAATTATCAAATGATTGGCTCTAGAGCTCTAGCTAACAGCATATAGATCAACTACTTTCTCACCTCTTTCCAGACGAATATTTGTCAGCTTGTTCCAAAGTATATCCCTTCTAGCGAGCTTGGCTTCGAACGTGCCTTCGTGAAGCTCCAAGAATTTTTCCCAGAGTTCTTTGGCCGATGAGCAGCTTCCGATGTGGTTGACTTCTTGAGGCAGCAGCACGCTCAGCAAGTGATACTCCTCTCGGTTATTCGCTACGGAATCATTCTGCTCCTTCTTCGTCCAAAGACTCTCTTCTTTTTCCTCTCCATTTTGATTTGTCGGAGCTATAAAACCGTATTTTATTATTAAATGAATTTCGAAATCAATTTTCAGAAATACCTCCATACGACGCTTCCAGTGTGCGAAGTCCCCCTCGAATTTTGGTAGAACGATGTGTTGGTTGCTACTCGGAAAACCTAGAGGTTCCACTGTACAAAAATTTGGTACAAAGGTCTGAACCTTTTCCTAGCTACCATGTGTTCTTTTAAATTAAATTTTGGATCGCCTGCGGAACTTAACACGTTTGATCCAAAACTTAATCTATTTGTTCTTTTAGGTTTTGACTTGGATCTCCTGCGGAACTTAACACGTTCGACCCAAGTCACCTTAAGTTATTAATTCCATTAAATATTAATTTCCATAATTGATTCCCAGTACTGACGTGGCGAGGCACATGACCTTCTTGGATATGGGAGCAACCACCACCGACTAGACAAAACATTTCATGGAAAGCTAATATTTAATTTCCTAAAATAACTTTAGGTTAACCAAAAAGAACAATCAAATCACAAAGAAAAGAAAAACAAAAGAACACTATATCGAAAACAAATTCGAAACTCTAGAATCGTATACCTCTTGTATTTAGTATTATTTTCAAAAATAACTGGTATGATGCGGAAAGAAAAAATACTAGTTATACCTTTTAGAAAAACCTCTTGATCTTCTACCGTATTCCTCTTCTAACCTCGGACGTTGTGTGGGCAACGATCTTCCGAGATGAGAAACCACCAAAGCACCTTCTCCTTTCTTCAAATTTCGGTCAAGCACAAAGCTTCCAAAAGATGAAGATCTTTTCCACCAACCAAGCTCCAAGGGATGTAGGCTTTCTCTCCTTCTTCCTCAAGCTAGATCCGGCCACCAATTAAAACTCCATAAGCATGAAGAGGTTCGGCCACAAAGAGAAGAAGAAGAGAAGAAGGAAGGGCCGGCCACACCACCAAGGAAAAGAGGAAGAAAAATAGAATAGAGTCGTTCACCTTGAAGCCTCCTCTACCCCTTCTTTTATAATCCTTGGTCTTGGCAAATAAGGAAAATTTAATAAAAATTTCCTTAATTCTTTTTCCATTGAAAAGAAAAATTATTTAATTAAAAATAATTTTCTTTTTCAAATACAATGGCCGGCCACCTCAAGCCCCAAATCAAGGAAAGTTTTAATTAAAACAAGAATTAAAACTTCCTAATTTGTTTCCGAAAATTTATAAAAATTTCTCCAATAATTTAATCCCTTCATGATTGGTTTATAAAAAGGAAATTTAATAAATTAAAATCTTTCTTTTAAACATGTGGATAAGAAGAAAATTATCTCTAAAAATTAAAATTTCTTTTAATCTACAAATAAGGAAAGATATCAAATCTTTTCTTAATCTTTTGTAGAAACTAATAAAAGAGAATTATTAATTTTTTAAACTTTCTTTTAAATCATGAACATGGTTAAAAAAGAAAGTCTTTACCAAAATTAAAATCAACCTTTTAATCTACAAATAAGGAAAGAGATTTAGCTCTTCTCTTAATCTTTTGTAGAATCTTATAAAAGGAAAGATTTAAATTTTTAAACTATCTTTTAAAACATGTTATCCACATAAGAAAAATTTTAAAAAATAAAAATCCTTTTTATTTTAATTTGGGCCGGCCACACCAAGCTTGAACCCAAGCTAGGGCCGACCACCTTGAAGCACCCATGAACCAAACTTTGGCCGACCCTAGCTTGGTCTCCAAGCTAGCTTGGCCGACCCCTTATGGGATGGGTAAGAAGGTGGGTATAGGTGAGTATAGTACTCTATAATTAAGAGGCTACAATAGGGACCGAGAGGAGGAATTGGTTTTGGTCTCCCGATAAAATTAAGCATCCCGTGTTCGCCCCGAACACACAACTTAATTTTATCAATAATAATTCATTCCACTAGAGAACTATTATTGAACTACCGCACCAATTCCAAATTACATTTTGGGCTCTTTCTTATTATGAGTGTGTCAGTCTCCCTGTGTTTAAGATAACAAATGTCCACTAATTAAGTAAGTTACTGACAACTCACTTAATTAATATCTAGCTCCAAGAGTAGTACCACTCAACCTTATTGTCATGTCGGACTAAGTCCACCTGCAGGGTTTAACATGACAATCCTTATGAGCTCCTCTTGGGGACATTCTCAACCTAGATTACTAGGACACAGTTTCCTTCTATAATCAACAACATACACTATAAGTGATATCATTTCCCAACCTATCGGGCTTATTGATTCATCGAACTAAATCTCACCCATTGATAAATTAAAGAAATAAATATCAAATATATGTGCTTGTTATTATATTAGGATTAAGAGCACACACTTCCATAATAACTGAGGTCTTTGTTCCTTTATAAAGTCAGTATAAAAGAAACGACCTCTAATGGTCCTACTCAATACACTCTAAGTGTACTAGTGTAATTATATAGTTAAGATAAACTAATACCTAATTACACTACGATCTTCCAATGGTTTGTTCCTTTCCATCATGGTCATGAGCTACTGTTTATAATTTATAAGGTACTGATAACATGATCCTCTGTGTGTGACACCACACACCATGTTATCTACAATATAAATTAATTGAACAACTACATTTATCATAAATGTAGACATCTGACCAATGTGATTCTTATTTCTAGATAAATGTTTATACCAAAAGCTAGGCTTTTAGTATACACTCTAACACGATGCTTGGTCCGACCATTGGTTGCTTGCTTCGGTCGACGGTTAGTCCTTCTGAAGCATCCTCGTTCTGATACCACTTGTTGGTCCCTTTGGAGGCCGGCAAGAGGGGAGGGGTGAATTGCCCTGAAAAATAAAACAATCTCTTCTCGACTTTTCAAACTAACACTTGTATAATAATTAAACAAAAAGAAACTAAAGAAAGAGGCATACAGAGATTTACTTGGATACAATCGGGGAGGTTGTTAATACAAGGAAGATGTAGCACTAAATATCTCCTTCAGGCGGAGAAGCCTCTTACAGCAATGAAGAGCAAAACAGAGAAGCTAAACTATAAATAAAGCGCACAAGTGTAGAATGAATGAATTGCTTGGATTGATGAAAAGCTTCTAGACCAAGGTTATATTTATAGCCTTGGTCGGGGCGCCCCGAAGGGGTTTCGGGCGCCCTGGGGGAATAAAACTTTATCCTCAATGCAACGGATCACGCTTGATGCGATCTGGTCAAAAAGCCGACTCCGAGCGCCCGGACAATCGAGCGCCCGGAATGGATCCGGGCGCCCAGACCACTAAGTCAACCCAGTTGACTTTTTGGTCCGGGCCTTCTGCTTCGGTGCTGCTCGCCTCGGTCCGGGTCTTCCACTCCGGCTCCGCTATCTTGGGTGATCTCGGCCATCCGGAATAGAGCTCACCGGTTAGTGAGTTCTCGTCCCTCGAACGACGCCTACGTTCTTCTCGTCCACCGGTGCACTCTTCCGCGGTCACCTCGTCCCTCGGATGCACCAAGCCCGTTGGCTCTCTCCCCGTGTCATCCTTCTTGTTAACCGCATCTTCCGCTTGACTTCTTGTGTTCCTAAGCTCCTGCACACTTAGACACAAGGGTTAAACACAACAGGACCTAACTTAACTTGTTTGATCACATCAAAACACCTTGGGGTTCCAACAGAGACTTCTTCATCTTCATCTTGTATATGGAACAAAGAGTATGCTCCATCTTTGCCTTTTTCGTTGCATTCTTTTGAAGATGAAGCTTCTTGCACTTCTTCTTCGGATGTTGAGCATCTCACAACTTCTGAGTTCTCTTCGTCTTCCTCTTTATCCAATGAGTTACCCTCTTTTGGTTCTTCTTGGTTTGGTACAGTGGAAGGAACCTCATGGATTTTAGCCAATTTACTCCAAAGCTCCTTGGCATCTTCAAATTCTTCAATTTGAGTCAAGATATTGCTTGGCAATAAATTGACCAAAAGCTTGGTCACTTTGTCATTTACCTCGCTCCTTTGAATTTGCTCTTGACTCCATTTGCTCTTCTTGATGATTTTACCTTTTGAATTCTTTAGAGCTTCAAAGCCTTCCATCAGAGCAAATCATTGCCCTATCTCCATCATGAAGAAATTTTTTATTTTTGATTTTCAAGAATCGAAACATGTGGATACGTATGGTGGAGGCACCCTTATATCATATCCGAGTCCATCTCGAAAATCCATCTTAAAGTTGAGCTTTTGATAAAGTCTTTGACTTGTTGAAATTTGCTTCAACTTCTTCTCCCTCTAGCTTATTGCCCTTTCTGACGATGATTCCAGTGAAGAGTGACCTCGCTCTGATACCACTTGTTAAGGTCGGTTAGTACTAGAGGGGGGGAGTGAAAAGCTTGTCGCATTCATTGTCTTGATGCTTCTTGATGATGTGCAGCGGAAAAGAGCTCGAAGCAAACACTCACAACGCTAACAAAAGGATTTACTTGGTATCCACATCAAGAAGATGTGACTAATCCAAGGATCCACACACGATGCTCACTCCACTAATAAAAATACTCATTCTCGGTAACAACCGAAGGTGGAGAAACCTCATACAACACTCACACATACAACAACTCAACACAAGAAGAAAAATACAATGAATACAAATGAAAAATTCTCTTCTTGCTCACTTATTGTTTGTTGATGTTGTTAGAATGTATACTAAAAGCCTAGCTTTTGGTATAAAACATTTATCTAGAAATAAGAATCACACTGGTCAAATGTCTACATTTGTGAGAAATGTAGTTGTTCAATTAATTTATATTGTAGATAACATGGTATGTGGTTTCACACACAGAAGATCATGTTATCAGTACCTTATAAATTATAAACAGTAGCTCACGACCATGATGGAAAGGAACAAACCATTGGAAGGTCGTAGTGTAATTAGGTGTTAGTTTATCTTAACTATATAATTACACTAGTACACTAAGAGTGTATTGAGTAGGACCATTAGAGGTCGTTCCTTTTATACTGACTTTATAAAGGAACAAAGACCTCAGTTATTATGGAAGTGTGTGCTCTTAATCCTAATGTAATAACAAGCACATATATTTGATATTTATTTCTTTAATGTATCAATGGGTGAGATTTAGTTCGATGAATCAATAGCCCGATAAGTTGGGAAATGATATCACTTATAGTGTGTGTTGTTGATTATAGAAGGAAACTGTGTCCTAGTAATCTAGGTTGAGAATGTCCCCAAGAGGAGCTCATAAGGATTGTCATGTTAAACCCTGCAGGTGGATTTAGTCCGACATGACGATGAAGTTGAGTGGTACTACTCTTGGAGCTAGATATTAATTAAGTGAGTTGTCAGTAACTTACTTAATTAGTGGACATTTGTTATCTTAAACACAGGGAGACTAACACACTCATGATAAGAAGGAGCCCAAAATGTAATTTGGGATTGGTGCGGTAGTTCAATAATAGTTCTCTAGTGGAATGAATTATTATTGATAAAATTAAGTTGTGTGTTCGGGGCGAGCACGGGATGCTTAATTTCATCGGGAGACCAAAACCAATTCCTCCTCTTGGTCCCTATCGTAGCCTCTAGTATATAGAGATTTATACCCACCGCATACCCACCTTCTTACTCATCCAATGGGGCCGGCCAAGCTAGCTTGGAACCCAAGCTAGGGCCGGCCAAGACCAAGTGGATGAGCCATGTGCCGACCACTAGAATATTAAAAAGGATTTTTATTAAAATTATTTCTTATGTGGATATCATGATTTTAAAAGAGAGTTTAAAAATTAAAAATTTCCTTTTATAGCTTTCTACAAAAGATTAAGAGAAGAGAATAATCTCTTTCCTTATTTGTAGTTTAAAAGGATGGTTTTAATTTTTGGTAAAAACTTTCCTAATTTGTAAATCATCTACATGTTTAAAAGAGAGTTTAAAATTTAAAAATCTTTCCTTATTTGTTGATTAAAGGAGGATTTTAAATTTTAAGAAAACTTTCCTTTTTAACCATGTTCATGATTTAAAAGAGAGTTTAAAATTAAATATTTTCTTTTATAAGTTTCTACAAAAGATTAAGAAAAAATTTGCTATCTTTCCTTATTTGTAGATTAAAAGAGTTTTTAATTTATAGAGATAACTTTCTTTTTATCCACATGTTTAAAAGAAAGATTTTAATTTATTAAATTTCCTTTTTATAAACCAATCATGAAGGGATAAAAATTATTGGACAAATTTTTATAAATTTCCGGAAGCAAATAAGGAAGTTTTAATTTTTGTTTAAAATTTTATTTGCTTGGAGAATTTATGTGGTGGCCGGCCATTACAAATTGAAAAGAAAAATTGTTTTTAATTAAATAAATTTTCCTTTTCAATGGCAAAAGAATTAAGAAAGTTTTTATTAATTTTTCCTTATTTGCCAAGATCAAGGATTATAAAAGGCTAAGGACTCTATTTTATTTTTCTCCCTCTTTTCCTTGGTGTGGTGGCCGGCCCTTCCCTTTCTCTTCTCTCCTCTTGTTGTGGCCGAAATCTATCATCTCTTGGAGCTTGGAGGATGTGGTCGGATCAAGGAAGGAGAAGAAGGAGAGAAAGCATGCATCCCTTGGAGCTTGGTTGGTGGAAAATTCTTCATCCTTTGAAAGTTCTTGTGCTTGGCCGAAACTTGAAGGAAGAAGGAAGAAGGTGCCTAGGTGGTTCTCATCTCGGAAGATCGTTGCCCACACAACGTCCGAGGTTAGAAGAGGAATACGGTAGAAGATCAAGAGGTCTTTCTAAAAGGTATAACTAGTCATTTTTCTTTCCGCATCATACTAGTTATTTTTGGAAATAATACTAAATACAAGAGGCATACGATTCTAGTGTTTCGAATTTGTTTTCGATATAGTGTTCTTTTGTTTTTCTTTTCCTTGTGATTTGATTGTTCTTTTCGGTTGACCTAAAGTTATTTTAGGAAATTAAATATTAGCTTTCCTTAAAAGGTTTTGTCTAGTCGGTGGTGGTTGCTCCCATATCCAAGAAGGTCATGTGCCTCGTCACGGCAGTACTGTAAACCAATTTTGGAAATTAATATTTAATGGAATTAATAACTTAGGTGATTTGGATCAAACGTGTTAAGTTCCGCAGGAGATCCAAGTCAAAACCTAAAAGAACAAATAGATTAAGTTTTGGATCAAACGTGTTAAGTTCCGCAGGCGATCCAAAATTTAATTTAAAAGAACACATGGTAGCTAGGAAAAGGTTCAGACCTTTGTACAAAATTTTTGTACAGTGGAACCTCTAGGTTTTCCGAGTAGCAACCAACAGATGTCTCTTGAACCTTGGAAGTGCACCTGCAATTGCCTTCAAGTGCTTCCAAGAACTAGCAGTGAGTGTCAAGGAAGAATGTCTGTGAATCAGGAGAAGAGTTGCAAAGACGAATGCTCACCACAACTTTATACCGTGTGCTTCTAGGGCTTCCAATCGATTGCGCTTAGTCCCAATCGATTACCATGTTAGATCAGCGCGATCCCAACCGTCCAAAACTTGCATCATCTCAAAGGTCATATCCCAATCGATTGGTCAATCGATTGGGGAGGCTTGAATCGATTTACTGATCAATTCGGAGCGCCTCTGTGCTCCGTTGGAAAAGGCTTGAATTGATAGCCTAATCGATTCAGCGTTCCTTGCGTCACGCAAGAAATTCAACCCCAATCGATCGTCCAATCGATTAGTAGTGCTGATCGATTGGGCTGTTATTTATCGTAACACTCTCCTAATCGATCAGTTGATCGATTGAGCTTTTATTCAATCGATCGACTGATCGATTAACCACCCTTGACTTGCTTAACTCAAGGTCAAGGGTCCCTAATTTCAACATCCGGCCAACCGTGACCTGTTGGAACTCTTCATGCCTAGCATCCGGTCAATCTTGACCTGCTGGAATTTCTTCACAAAGTGTCTGGTCAATCCTTTGACCCACTTGGACTTTTCTCCTCGTGCCAAGTGTCCAATCAACCTTGACCCACTTGGACTTACCATCTTGTGCCAAGTATCTTGTCCTCCATGACCCACTTGGACTTCCTTCCACCAGATGTCCGGTCACCCTTGACATATCTAGATTTCCTTGTGCCAAGTATCCGGTCACTTCTTTAACCTACTTGGACTTCCCAATACTAGGTGTCCGGTCAACCTTGACCCACCTGAATTTTCATGTGTCTGGCTTCACTCACTAGGTCTTTCCATCTGCCTAGTTTCACTCACTAGGACTTTTCATCTGTCTGGCTTCACTCATCAGGACTTTCCATCTGCCTGACTTCACTCACCAGAACTTTCACCTAGCTTCACTCACTAGGATTTTCCCACTGCCCGACTTCACTCACTGGTACTTTCACCTGCTTAGCTTCACTCACTAGGTCTTTCACCTGGCTTCACTCACCAGGATTTCCCAACTGCTTGGCTTCACTCACCAGGACTTCCACTTGCCTAACCTCAAGTTAGGACTTTTCCAATTAAGTATTTGGTCCTTTAACTTATTTGACTCTTCTTCACAACTAACTGGTCAATCCTTGACCGGGAAATTGTATCAACAATCTCCCCAATCGAATGATTGCTCCTACAATCTTCATATATTGTCAAACATCGAAACCCTAAGACTTAAGCTTTAGCCAACTCGAGCTCAGTCAATCTGGTCAACCTTGACCCAGAGAATATTGCACCAACACCTGTGACCCGCTCTTTGTGTCGATCAGGATGACGAACAGCAACACTAGGCACATGTTTTCCTTTTACTTACGCATCCTCGGGAGAGCTCAGTCCCTGTTGACGTCATCTAAATTTCTTGAAGATCATGCAAATCCCTGATAGTTGTGGTCGAACACGTGACCATACATTTTTAATTAAGCTCATTAAATACTATTCGGTGACCGAAGGACATGTGTCTCGTACTGTCGTCGCATGCTCAATGTGACAGGCGGATATTCTCTTGTAACGAGGCATGCACCTTTTCAAAATCAACGATGGGATTTGCTTCTAGGTTTTCGTAGCTTTGGATCGGATGGCTGAGATCGATCAACCGCGAGGTTTATAAACCTTGCTTGCGTTGTCATCTTTCTCCCTCTGTGCCTTCGTCTTCGAACTTTCCAGCGACATTGCGTTCTTCTTCCTTTCTGACGATCGTAGCGATCTCTCTAGTAAGATTTCTGTGCCCTTTAACCGACTCTGTTCTTTGTTCTTAGTGTCCTTTCTTTCAATCAAACTTCATTGTTGTTTCTTGTTGGCATTTATTCCCGATGGCAAGCTCCTTTCAACCTCCAGTCTTCGTCCCTGAGCTCTGGTACATGTTCATCGAGTCCAGGTTTGACGGAGGCGATGCTAAGAGTTTGAGAGCTGCCTTTGAAATTCCCTCCGATTATCAAATTGGTCTTCCTTTGGCTTTTGACTGCCCGAACGAGCTCCCTCTGGGTTTGTATGCTTTTTAGGGACCAATTTACCGCCGATCTGCGGTTCCCAATCCACCCTTTATTTTCTGCCGTTTGTAAATATTTTCGTATTTCTCTATATCAACTAGTGTTGAACTCCTTTCGGCTATTGTGTGCGGTCGTCGTTCTGTTCCGCCTACACGACATTCCTCTTACTCCTCGGCTCTTCCACTATTTCTATTATCTCAAATTATCTGAGTCGGAGACTTTTCTCTTCCAAGCCCCCGTGGGCCTAGTTTTCTTCGATAAGATATCATCCTCTGACAAGCATTGGAAGGACTACTGCTTCTTTATTCGCTTTCCCGTGCGGCTGGATTTTTCGACTGGCTAGTAGTTAGAGGTGTCTAACCCTCCCGAACTCAAGAAATATAAGAGTCGATCAAACTACCTCCATGCAGCTTCCAGCTTGACCGGTCAGAAATACAATATCCATAAGTTGCTGCTGGAGGACGTCCTCTACGTGTTCGGCTTGAGCCCAATCCGCACAAGGCTTCCGTCCATCCTAGGTATGCTCTTTTTTTCCCCAATCTTTGAATCTAACTATTTTTTCTTCCTTTTGTGTATCTCAAATCATGTTGCGAGTGTGTCTAGCCGGCAAGTGTAAGCTTGCGGATGCAGATATCAATGTCACGGCCGTGGGCGAGCTGGAGAGACGTGATCTGCAGCCGGTCGGTTCCCACGAGGTTCCGCTCGATGAGGAGGAGGGAACTCAAGTGTTAGGGAGCCGTGCTGGAGGAAGTCGGATAGCCGTGAGCGATGCGGCGGCTGCCACAGTGGACCTTCTACCTGAACGACCATTTATGGTTCTGATCGTTGTCGCTTTGGAGTCAACAACTTCCGACGTGCCCCTGCAACATCGCAAGAGGCGCCGAGTGGAAAGTTCCTCTCTAACTGCCACTTCAGCTTTACAGACTCCTACCATGGTTAGCTCTCGACCCCATCCGAGCAGGGTGATACTTGTCTCCCACCTTTTGAGCAGGGCCTTGGGGAACTCCCTGCGTCCCTGTCCTCCGATCGGACACCTTCATTGTGTTGGAGTGTATACTGAAAGCCTAAGCTTTGTAAACATTCATTATGAATAAAGAATCACATTTGGTCAAATTGTCTACATTTAGTTGTAGTTGTTCAATTAATTTATATTGTAGATAACATAGTATGTGGTGTCACATGCAGAAGATAATGTTATCAGTACCTTATAAATTATAAACAGTAGCTCGCGATCAAAATGGAAAGGAACAAACCATTAGAAGGTCGTAGTGTAATTAGGTATCAGTTTATCTTGACTGTATAATTACACTAGTACACTCAGAGTGTATTGAGTAGGACCATTTGAGGTCGTTTCTTTTATACTCACTTTATAAAGAAATAAAGACCTCGGTTATTATGGAAGTGTGTCCTCTTAATCCTAATATAATAACAAGCACATATATTTGATATTTATTTCTTTAATTTATCAATAGGTGAGATTTAGTTCGATGAATCAATAAGCCCGATAAATTGGGAAATGGTATCACTTATAGTGTGTGTTGTTGATTATAGAAGGAAACTGTGTCCTAGAGATACTAGGTTGATAATGTCCTCAAGAGGAGCTCATAGGGATTGTCATGTTAAACCCTGCAGGTGGACTTAGTCCGACATGACGATAAAGTTGAGTGGTACTACTCTTGGACTAAGATATTAATTAAATGAGTTGTCAGTAACTCACTTAATTAGTGGACATTCGATATTTTAAACACAGGGAGACTAACACACTCATAATAAGAAGGAGCCCAAAAATGTAATTTGGGATTGGTGCGGTAGTTCAATAATAGTTCTCTAGTGGAATGAATTATTATTGATAAAATTAAGTTGTGTGTTCGGGGCGAACACGGGATGCTTAATTTTATCGGGAGACCAAAACCAATTCCTCCTCTCGGTCCCTATCGTAGCCTCTTATTTATAGAGTACTATACCCACCTATACCCACCTTCTATACCCACCAATAGGGGGCCGACCAAGCTAGCTTGGGAACCAAGCTAGGGCCGGCCTAGGTATAAATTGGGGTGGTCGGCCCTAGCTTGAACCCAAGCTAGAGGGGCCGGCCATATTAATTTAAAAAGAGATTTTAATTTTAATTTTTATTATGTGGGAGATATAATTTATTAAAGAGAATTAAAATTAAAATATCTCTCTTGTAAAAGATCTACAAAAGATTTAAAAAGAGATTAGATCTCTTTCCTTATTTGTAGATTGGTGAGATATTTTATTTTCTCTTTAAAAATTATTCACATGTTGTAAAATTAAAATTATAGAAATTTCCTTTTATCAACCATGAAGAGATTTTTAAAGAGAAATTTTAATTTTTAAAATTTCCGGAAATAAATTAGGAAGTTTTAATTGTTGATTAAAACTTGTCTAATTTATCTCTTTTAATGTGGCCGGCTATTAGAGATTAAATTGGGAGATTTTATTTTATTTTTCTCAATTAAATCATGTCAAGGAAATTAAGGAAATTTTATTGTAATTAAATTTCCTAATTTGCCTAGGCCAAGGAATATAAAAGAAGGGGTGAGGGTGCCTTCACAAGACACAACCTCTATTATTTCTCTCCCTCTTTTATTCCTTGGAGTGGCCGGCCATCCTCTTCCTCTCTCCCTCTTTGTGGTGGCCGAAACTCTCAAAGGCTTGGAGCTCTTGTGGCGGCCGGATACTACTTGGAGAAGAAGAAGAAAGAGAGAAAGCTAGCATCTCTTGGAGCTTGGTTGGTGTTTTGTTCTGCATCCTTGGTTAAGCTTTTTGTGGCCGAACCTAGCTAGGAGGAGAAGAAGGTGGTTGGTGGTTTCTCATCTCGGAAGATCGTTGCCCACACAACGTCCGAGGTTAGAAGAGGAATACGGTAGAAGATCAAGAGGTCTTTCTAAAAGGTATAACTAGTAATTTTTCTTTCCGCATCATACTAGTTATTTTTGGAAATAATACCAAATACAAGAGGCTTACGATTCTAGAATTTCGAATATGTTTTTCGATGTTGTGTTCTTTTATTTTTTTCTTTTCCTTGTGATTTGATTGTTCTTTTCGGTTAACCTAAAGTTATTTTAGGAAATTAAATATTAGCTTTCTATAAAAGGTTTTGTCTAGTCGGTGGTGGTTGCTCCCATATCCAAGAAGGCCATGTGCCTCGCCACGTCAGTACTGGGAACCGATTATGAAAATTAATATTTAATGGAATTAATAACTTAAGGTGATTTGGGTTGAACGTGTTAAGTTCCGCAGGAGATCCAAGTCAAAACCTAAAAGAACAAATAGATTAAGTTTTGGATCAAACGTGTTAAGTTCCGCAGGCGATCCAAAATTTAATTTAAAAGAACACATGGTAGCTAGGAAAATGTTCAGACTTTTGTACAAAATTTTTGTACAGTGGAACCTCTAGGCTTTCCGAGTAGCAACCAACACATTGTCCAGGCTGCCTCAAGGGACAATCTGTGCGCCGCCAATCGCCTTCATGCCCCCTGTTCTGCCGGTGGCACAAGTGTCTTGCATTCGGCCAGTCTCTTCACAGCCCACCGGCCAGGCAATTTCTGCACCTTCTGGCCCGAGTGGTCAGAGATCAATAACAACAATTATCCACTTGTCGACTGATGAGTACTGCCATTCGAACGACCCAGTGTCCCTCATCCCCGAGCATCAAATAAGAATACAAGGGCCACTTGTATAGATATGGGTTGATGCCTAAGATCGTGCGGCGATTGTAGCTCCGGGGAAACTTGCTAATAGCCACACCCAGATGTTTATTGGGTATGTATACCTTTCTTTTTTTTTCTCTCGTCCTCTCGGTGTGTATAATGCTTAGTGTTTTTTGCCGTACTGGGTGGAAAGTCTGGCCATGTGCCATAGGCTCGCTTACCTAGAGTATGAAGCCCAGCAACTTCGTGCTCCGAGCTGCCAATCATCTGCTTTTCAAGCACAACTGGAGCATATGAACGCTGAGATGGCTCAGTTACGAGCCGATTTGAATAAGAGCTCTGAGCAACTGGAGGCGGAGAAGAGCAAAGGCACTGAGCAGGTTACACAGTTGGCTCGGCTGGACAAACATGTCAGCTCCTTTGAGTCCAAGCTCAACTTGGCCAACACCAAGAAGCTCCAAGCCATCGAGGACTTGGAGATCAAAAACAAGGAGTTTCGGGTGTTGGCTCAGAAACTAAAGGATAGGAAGGCGTCTCTGGACGCCGAACGAGAGGGCAAGTTGGTTGATCAGTCTGCAACGAAAGTCCATCTAAACGCCAAAGATGAGGAGTCGGCGCAGTTGAAGGCAAACCTAGAAGCCTCTCGAGCGACGCTGCAAGTTTATCAAGACACCGAATCCACATGGTTCGAGGCACAGAAGAAGGTTTATCTCCGCTCGGACGTTTTCAATGACAAGGTCACCGATCAGGCACTCCGTCTCTTCAACCTTGTAATCGACGGGACGCTGATCAACTGAAGGATGGCGACTACATTTCAAATGCTCTAACAAGCAAGGTCATCAACCGGGACAAAGATGACTGATAGTCGTCGTTTTGCATGTCACAAGGCACTTCAAATTAATAAAGATAGAAATCAAAGTACTAAAGAACAGAGATGTATGCAACGAGTCCCAAGTTGTATTTTTTCTAAGGATAACTAATAAATGTGTGCTTAATTTTGACAAAACGTATTCTATTACAGAGATTAAACCTAAACAATCAAGTAACGAAACATCATAAAACCAATTCAAAGTAAACTAATTAAACGAAAACTTAAACTAGTTCAGAAATTAAATTGAAGTAAGAAGAAACTAGTGTCTTAATGCAAACTTAATTACTTGAAACTAAACTACGACAACTGAAAACAATTAAAGAAATGCAGAAGAAATCAGAATTGAGGTATTTAAACAAGGTATCAGCAATGTCGTGATCAGGATTTGAATCAATGTTATGAGACAAGCTAAATCCTTACCTCTGGTCTCTGCACAATGAAGAACTACTTAACCAACTAACTAACTGATGCAATTACCTTACAAACTTAGACAATCAACTAAAAACAAGAATTGAAGTTGAAAATTCAAAGTGTAAACAGAACTTGTTGTAAGCAATTGATGAATTGGATTGCATAAGCTCAATCAACCATTACAAAAATGAAATCTAGTTGTAAAATTGAAACATGCTAAACTAAATGAAAATTCAGTAACAAATCTTAAGCACGAGTACTCGACATTAACAAATCCAAATTGAGTGGTGTTTGAATGAAAAGTAACAATTCTAAGTTTAAAATCTACAATTCAAATCTAGAATCTAGGTAAAGAATTCATTCCACAAACTCAGTTCGTTGGTTTGCTCCGTCCCTCTGTCGTCACAAGAGTTTCTTCTGGGAACACCCTTCGAGCAATCAGCGGCAAGATCTGAAATCCTAGCTGATTTCGACGTTGTTCTTGTCCTTCTGGGAACGCCCATTGAACATGCAATCATCTGAATACTTGAGGTGAACGATAGCAGCTCAGATCGGGGAACACCCTCGCATTTGTGCTTGAATGTCGCTCGCTGAAATCAAGATCGCAAAATAGGGAACACCCTCAAATTGCGCCTTGCTCCTTGATCATTGGATGTCGGTTGGTTCAAAGCTCACCGTCGACGATGGAATTCGACCTCAAATACGGTTGTGGAATGGGAGCATCGAAAATGAAGATGAAGAACAATGCGATGTCGCGAAGACAAAAACCGAGCTCGAAGGGCACTGTAGCTTCTCGCGGCTTTTAAACCCTTCTCAAATCTGATCGGACGGTCTAGATCAATTCAGGTCTTGATCAACGGCTAGATCGTCTTGGATCTAGATCAAAATCTCTGGATCTTTATCAACGGACAAGATCTGCTTCTCATTAGGTTGGATGGACCAGATCCTTGCGATCTTCAATGGACGGTCCAAATCACTCCAAGACTTGATCGACTTATTTAGCCCTAGATTTGAGTCTAAATGTGGTCTGATCTGATCGGGTCCATGACCCTTTTGACGCCTACAAAATAATAAACAAATATTAGCATCAAATACCATGATAATAAACTAATTTATAATTAAGTCCAAAATTAAATGCAATTAATGAAACATGATGAAAATATAAGTTCAATCTATGAGAAGATCATTAAAAGCATGCATTATTAATCAAAATAATGTAGTAAAATTATGATTATCAATGACCAAGTCGTTGTCTGACGACGTTCTGGATTATCTTGAATGAGCCTATTCATGCGAGTTTTACTTCTAAAATTTTTTTGAAGTATTAATGAATGATTATTTATCTGGTGAACCCTTATTTTTTGGCCCTTTCTTGCCGTTCAATATTTTCGATTTCAACTTGCATTTAGTTCATGTGTTACCGCGCAAACAAGATTGATACTAAGTCGCTTATGCTCCCAAGTGTGGTTTCATGATCTTCTAATCGGCCACGGGCTATCTGATTTCATAGCCGATCGATCAGTTCTAAGTTGAAGGTCGTTGCTCGCCCGTTGATGGAGACAAGAGTTTAAGGTCGCCTCTCGACCTTTGATGACGAAAAGGGTTTAAGGTCGCTGCTTGACCGTTGATGGTGACAAGGGTTTAAGGTCGCGGCTTGACCGTTGACGGAGACAAGGGTTTAAGGTCGCCGCTCGACCGTTGACGGAGACAACAATTTAAGGTAGTCGCTCGACTGTTGATGGAGATAAAGGTTTATAGTCGTCTCTCGACTTTTAACTTGACCAATCAGCTCAAGAGTATGGAAAACTTGTTTTTTATTCATGTCTGTCCTACATCTAGAAGTTGTATGCACAAATACATCTATATTTACTTACGCACCTCTCATCCGACCCTATAGGGTTGGAGATGATTTGCGCTCCATGGTTGCTAGAGCCACCTTCTGTCTTCATCCTCCAAGTAGTAGGCCCCTGAGCCTAGTTTTTGTATGACCTTGTAACGTCCTCCCCATGGCGCCTCGAGTTTGGTGACGTCACCGACCGACTTGATTTTCTTCCACACCAGATCTTCAACCTGGAAAGACCTCAAGATCATCCTTCGGTTGTAGTTCTGCCTCATCCATTAGTTGAACGATGGCTTTATCCCACAATCCATCCACCAAGTCGAGCTCCATTAACTTCCGCTCGGTATTTTCCTCGTCATAGAGTTGCACCCGGTCGGATTTTACTCCAACCTCCATGGAGACCACTGCTTCCCCTCCATACACCAGCTAGAATGGTGTTACGCTAGTCGATTCTTTTGGAGTCGTGCAAAGTGTCCATAAGACACTTGGGAGCTCGTGAGCCTCTAAGGATCTCCTGATTTGTGCTTTCCATTTGGTCGTTGCTCTGGGGGTAGGCTACTGAGGTGAAGACCTACTGGATGTCATAGCCTTCACATCACTCCCTGAGCTGTTGACTCACGAATTTCCTTCCGTTATCCGAGACGAACTGGTGGGGGATACCAAACCGACACAAGATGTTTTGTTAAATGAATTTTACGACCATTTGCTCACTTATCCTTGCTAGTGGATCGGTCTCCACTCACTTTGAGAAGTAGTCCGCCGCGACGAGCAGGAACTTCCGCTGACCGGTCACCATGGGAAATGGTCCTACGATGTCCATGCCCTATTGGTTGAACAAGCAAGATACCGTGGATATCTTCATCTCCTCGATCGGTTGATTCGGGATGTTATGATACATTTGGCAGGGCAAGCATGTGTTTAGTGTCCAAGCGGCATCCTTTTGGAGAGTTGGCTAAAAGTATCCGACCAAGAGAATCTTTCGAGCCAGTGAATGACCGCTTGAATGATTTCCACAGGAGCCTTGGTGCACTTCATGCAGGATGTACTCTGAGTCCTCTAATCCAACGCATTTGAGTAGGGGCCTAGAGAAGGCTCTCTTATACAGTGGATCTTTGACCAATGTGAACCGTCCGACCCTCTTCCTTAATAGTCATGCGGCCTCCTGGTCGGTCGGTGTGCTACCCGATCAGAGGAACTTAATCAACAGTGTTCTCCAGTCGATCCAAAAGACCACTCCCTCCATCCGGTTGATGTGCACCACCAATGAGACCTGCTCGATCGACTGGCTGATCACAACTGGTGATCATGAATTAGCTAACTTAGCCAGTTCATTCGCTGCTTAATTGTCTGATCGGGGGATTTTCTGTATAGTGACCTCTTGAAAATTTGCCTTTAGTTTTTCGAAAGCTTCTACATATAACTTGAGTCAGGAGCTGCTAATCTCGAATGCCCCTGATAGCTATTGGGCGGCCAGCTGAGAGTCCAAGTGAATGAGGACTTTTGTTGCTTCGACATGCCGCGCTGCCTGTAAGCTGGCTATCAAGGCTTCATACTCGACTTCGTTGTTGGTGGTTTGATAATCCAGCCGAACAGAAAGTTACATCCGATCTTCCCGTGGTGAAATGAGCAGAATGTCGATCCCGCTGCCTTGTTGAGTGGATGAACTATTAACATATATTCTCGAAGTTGTTACTAGCTCGGCGTTCTGGACCTCTGTAACAAAATCAGTCAAGGCCTGAGCTTTGATCGTCGTTCGGGGTTGATGTTGTATATCAAACTTGCTTAGTTCGGTTGCCCATTTGATTAGCGGTCCGGATGCCTCTGGGTTGAGGAGGACTCTTTCCAGGGTACTGTTGGTTATGACGATGATCGGATGAGCGAGGAGGTACGGGCGGAGTCTCCGAGCGACAAACACCAATGCGTAAGCTAATTTTTCCAGACCAGTGTAGCAGGATTCGACATCCTTCAATATATGGCTTAAAAAATACACGGGTTGCTGTTCATAGTCATTCTGCTTGACTAATGTCGAGCCGATCGCATACTTGGTAGATGGCAAATAGATCCAAAGCGGCTCCCCGACGCTCGGCTTAGCTAACACAAGCAAGGAGTTAAGATACTCCTTGAGCTCTTCCAACGCTCGATCACACTCTGCGTCCCACTGAAATTTTATCACTCGACGTAGCACCTTGAAGAACGATAGGCTCCAGTCGGATGACTTGGATATGAATCTAAACAATGCTGTAATCCGCCCCGGTCAGCCGTTGGGCCTCCTTTAAGTTGCGTGGCGGAGGCATGTCTTGCAGCGCCTTTACCTTGCTCGAATTTGCCTCGATACCCCGTTCGGTGATGATATATCTAAGGAAGCATCCACTCTTAGCGCCGAACAAACACTTGCTCGGGTTTAGCTTCATTCCGTATGTCCTCAAGGTTTGGCATGTCTCTTTTATATCTGCACACAGATCAGCAGCTCGGACAGACTTTATTAATATGTCGTCGATGTATACCTCCAAGTTGCGACCGATCTACTTTCGAAGCACCTTATTCATGAGCCTTTGGTAGGTGGCGCCGACGTTCTTTAGTCCGAACGGCATAACGTTGTAGCATAACGTTCCATTAGTCGTGATAAAACTCACTTTTTCTTGATCTTCTTTGGCGAGCGACACTTGGTGGTAGCCTTGATATACATTGAG